>NW_020454439.1:2166511-2204553 GCF_003342845.1 Nothoprocta perdicaria
AAAAAAAAAACATGACCAGGAGGCTTTCTCATTAGCATTTTGTACCAGAGAATATGTAAGAACAAAAGTAACATGCTAGAGAGCATATTCATTCTCTGCCCCAAATCAACTGTTTTGATAAATAAAAATTGGTTTATGACACCAAGCTCTGATTCATCCTTGCCAGATCTCCATCAATTAACTAACATAATAAAGTACATACAACTTTTTAGCACCTTGTCCCATTTTTGGCTAGCCAGTCCTCTCTACTATTACCAGATGGTTTTCCCTGCAACATCATGCATACACACACCCTTTTGCCTGGTGCTAGGACCAGCAGTATGATTCTTAAAAATATTTTATTCATGACAACCTCAACAATTACTTGGACCTTAAACCAAAAGAGAGGACCCACAAAACAATGGTATATGGTTTTAATGAAAAGAATGAAAAATAACCAAAACAAATAGCTAGGAATCCATTATCCTGGAAGGCAGTACAGACTAATGGGTAAAGCCTGAAGTACAGATTAGGGGGTGACCTGCTGGAAAGCGGCTCCACAGACAGGGATCAGGGAGTTCTGGTTGACAACAAGTTAACCATGAGTCAGCAATGTGCCCTTGTGGCCAAGAAGGTCAAGGGGATCCTGTCCTGTCCATCAGGAGGAGTGCTGCCAACAGGCTGAGGGAGGTGATCCTGCCCTTCTACTCAGGTCTGGTGAGGCTGTACCTGGAGTATTGTGTGCAGTTCTGGGCTCCCCAGGACAAGAGGGATGTGCAGCTTCTAGAGAGGGCCCAGTGGAGAGCAACAAAGATGATTAAGGGACTGGAGCATCTCTCGTATGAGGAGAGACTGAGTGAGTTGGGCCTGTTTAGCCTGGAGAAGCGAAGGTTGAGAGGGGATCTGATTAATATCTTATGTACATGAAGGGTGAATGTAGAGAGGAATGGGCCAAACTTTTCTTGGTGGTGGCCAGCGATAGGACAAGGGGCGATGAATATAAGCTAAAGCACAGGAAGTTCCATCTGCATGTGAGAAGAAGTTCTTTGCTGTGAGGGTGACGGAGCCCTGGAGCAGGCTGACCAGGGTGGTTGTGGAGTCTCCTTCTCTGGAAGTCTTCCAAAGCCGCCTTGATGCCACCCTGTGCCACGTGATCTAGATGTCCCTGTTTGAGTTAGGGGGGTTGCACTAGATGATCTCTGGAGGTCCCTTCCAACTTTAACCATTCTGTGATTCTGTGAAATAAGATGTTATAGACTGTGCTACTACCATTTCTTTTTTAGTATCTTATCTTTGCTTCATTCCTATCACTACAGCTGAGATGAAGGAGTCCTGTGTCATGACAGAGACAAAGTAAGATCTGAAAAATCTGGAGCACAATGATGCTTTAAGAATTCCCATACTTTTAAAACGATGATTTAGGTTGTAGCTGCTTCATTTGAAAAAGAATCATTTTCTAGGATGCATTTCTAGATGCATTTTACTTGCCATTTAGCTTTATACTGCTAATTGTGCAGATGGAGGTCTGCTCAACTATCAAACACATTTCAGAGAGAACTTTTAATTCTTTAATTTAATTAGAATTTAAATGACTGCTTCAGACAGAAAGCATAAGTATGTCCCTATACATTTCAGATGTTTCTCACACTTATTCTTGCTGTACTTCTCTGGTGAAAATATTTGCAACAGTGTCTTCTAGCCCAAACTTCTTTTCTCATTTGATCTTATACCTAACAGATCATTCAGAAAGAAACTAGGGTTTCATAAATGCACTATAGTAACTCTCCAAACAGAACAAACCATCAGTTAGGCAGAAGAATGATTTTTGACACAGAAATTGCTAAAGTAATAAAGCAGACTGCAGACAATCCTAGACAAATGTAAGAAATCCCTAACTTTTTATTTTATCACTTTCTTCTAAGGAAGATACACTGTTAAAGCACTGAATGGGTGAGTTGTCAAATACCATCCTAATTACTTCAGCAGTCCTGAAAGAGAGTCATAAACTCCTCTCCTCACCACCTCCCAAGGAACTACAAAGGAAAGAAAGCAGGACAAAAAGAACCTCAACCCTTTGCAAACACTGAGAAACATCCAGCACACACTCAGCGCTAGTAGGCACATACTTGCTTTTCTCTATGGTAACTCAGGCAAATAATACAACCAGAATGTAAAATTTTGTCTAGCTGGAGAATCTAAACTTGTCCTTTCCTTTCCTTTCCTTTCCCTTCCCTTCCCTTCCCTTCCCTTCCCTTCCCTTCCCTTCCCTTCCCTTCCCTTCCCTTCCCTTCCCTTTCCCTCTCTTTTTTTTCTCCTGAAAAGAACACAGTATTGATAGCAAAAAGAACAAATTTGTCCTTTGCTATCTTCTCATCGATTTTGAGAGAAAGGGTGGGTTTTTTTTTTTTTTTTTTTTTTTTTTTGGCCATACGGGAGGAAAAGGTTTTTCCTTAAAGCAATCAATTATAAAAAATGCCAGGTCACACAAATGAATTCACAACACGAAGGCAGCTTCAACATCCAGCCATTGGGACTCATTCTTGTCTAGTACTATGTACCATAACCTCTTTTCTAACAGTCAAACACAGATAGTGAGAAATAAAGAGAGTGTGGCATATCAGCTTACAGAGTTTCCTTCATGCTTTCAGCTGGCTTCCAGCTTAAACCTCAAACCTCCCTTTTCCTCCCCCAGAACCTCCCACATACACCTTCCTTATCCAGCCCATATATAAGGAATTAACATGAAGGATAATACGAACAATTACCCTGTGCTAGAGATGTCAGGTAGGGGGATGAACTCTTAACTCCAGTTCTCTTCAGGGTATCTGAATTTTAACTTCTACTAGAGCACTACATCCTGCATAAATCATTTCCTGGGTAAAAATTATCTTTGCATGCCTGGAAATTCTGAGCAGTTATTATCAGCTAACAATCGTCATGAGGCTGAATCAGAATTTGTCATCTTACTTACATGTTTTAATGTTGAAACCATAGTCTTTCATAATGTTATAGCAGATCTGCAAAGGTTTTCACTGAAAGTTTTGTTGCTCTAAGAGATGAAGAATCAGATCCAATTCAGAACTGTAGATTTTTAAACCAACATTATATAAAAACAGCAAGCAATTCAATTTTGGAGAACCTAATTCAAGATATCTGTAGCTGGGACCTGTTCTTCCGAGCATCTGATGTCTAAATCAACAGTATCAAGCTGATCACCGCAATCACTTGTTGCCTTGGCAAAATGAGAACAAGAAAAACATTTCTGAATGAGGAAGACAGGCAAAAGGAATTGATGGAAATTTTCATATGGGAAGTTCAACAACTGGTAGGCATAAAACAAACAAAAAGGTCTAAGAAATATCAAAGTTAAGTAAAGAACTTTTATCTGTTTCTCAGTTGTTGAAACATGACAGATGAGTGTTAAACATGTGTAAATTTATACCAGGAAGGATATATCACAGATATAATTTCACACTTAAGTATCATGGAATCTTGACAGCAAAATTAGGGATAAAAGGAGGATGGTGGGTAAGAAAGGTGTTTTTGTAAAGATATGTGAGAGGAAGCAACAAAGCAAAGGAAACATGAGGACACTCTCCTGGGAGGAAAATGTAAGAAGGCATAAGGAAGAGTATTAGTACAACTTTCCTCAGAGAGGAAATAGCTAGTGTGTCCATCCAGCACTATCCACAGGTCACCAGCCTAGGCTTTAAATTGGACAAATATTTTGTCATGTTTAATCCTTTTTTTCAGGTTCTGCTGATGTCAAGAGCACACGAGCAGCTAAGAATTTTACCATACAGGAACAGGCTTCAGAAACTGCTTAATGTTAACAAATATTCAACAGTGTTTTGTTAAATTAACAACTAGTGTTGTTTCAGCTAGTACACATTCAATCATGTCAGACTCGGCAGAAACACTTCCTTAACCTCTTATATAATGAAGTTAGAGTAGAGAGAAGGAGAAAGAGAAGTAAAACATGGTCAACATTTTATATTTTCATGAGAGTTGGCAGAAAACTGTTAGGACACCATTGCCATTGAAACATTTCTTAAAATCAGCAGGAGCTGTCTCTGCTCTTGGAAGGCCAAACCAGCCATGAGGAAAGGAGGAAGGATCAGCTGGAAGAAAAGAGAAATGAGAAAAAGAACATGAATTTCATTTCACATCCCATAAAACAATGTGCATATTTGGAATAACAATGATGATAATTTCAGCATTGCTTTGCATAGTTATGCAAGTCCATCACTATTCACATGGCATCCACCATGATGTGAACTTGTGCAAAGCAGGAGCTTTATGAAATTCGAGGGTGATTCAAGGTGTTTGTTTAAATTCCCTTTTTAAAATTAATGGTAAGTGAAGTAGGTCACATCTATTTATACTAAACACATACCATTTTTCCCTCTCACTATTCTCGTTCATTCTTTTATTCTATTGACTTCCTGAATAAAAAGAGACTATGTATGATCCAGGAAAACTCCCTATTTACAAAAAGCCCCACAGACCAACCTACAGGTTTGGTTTTTTTTTTTTTTTTTTTTTTTATGGCTGAATACAATCTAGCATATATAATCTGTGGGAAGAAACAATTCTGAAATTATAAAGCCACAGCAATGCTGAAAGGAACCCACAAGCTCCAAACAAATGATTTTCTATTGTAAGTTTCATGGGAAAGTTGCTCATCTTACAGGACATCAACTGAGGGCAGTGACTGAGCAACTCAAGGATTTTTCTTTTTCTAACATTCACATGATATTCTTTTAGAGGAAAAAAACCCAGTATGTTAATTCCTTCTTTGCTTATAATTAATTTCCCCTAAGGAAATAAATTTTGAAATTGCATTTATTTTTCTAGAAAATATTACTTCCCTCCTCCTATAAACTCTTAGAAAACTGGATTAAGATGAATGAGAAGTATCCAGCCCATTTGCCGCAGGACTGCCAGATAGAAGACAAGGACAGAATAATAAAGTGAAGACATAATTCCTTCCAGTAACATACTTTACATTTGCATTGTGTATTCCATTTGGTTGAAACCCTTTGGAAATCTAAAAGCTATATTAAATATAAAGTAAATAAATAACCCTTGATTTTTTTGAAAACTTCTTGGTTTTATTTTCCTTGGTCATTAAAATATGAGGCATCTAGCATTTAAAGAAAAAGATACTGGAAAAAAAAAAATCTAGTTGTTAATGTTACTTAGTCCTTACTAGGCTTTCCTCCTAAGATACATACTAAATAACACCAGCACCAGCAACATTACAAACTGATTTAATGTAGCAGTTTAAGTAACAGTAAGAGATTGGAAGCAAGATATAAAGGCAAGATACACAGGGTTTCCCATCTACAGATATTCATATTGATATATGATAACAAGAACAACATTACTTTATTCCACCATGTATTAATGTGATCAAATAACACATTTCTTAACAAAAGGGTAACTAGCCCACTAGATCCATCAGCTGATGTTAAAAGCTTTGAATAATGATGCCACCAGTGACTGTCTTTCAAAGTTGCTTTCACTGTGGCCAGCAATGTGCACAGAAGAAATAATACTAGGAAAAAAATCTT
Organism: Nothoprocta perdicaria; assembly: GCF_003342845.1. NCBI lineage: Eukaryota > Metazoa > Chordata > Aves > Tinamiformes > Tinamidae > Nothoprocta > Nothoprocta perdicaria. Next base: position 2,172,067 of record NW_020454439.1, read on the forward strand.
AATGGTTCTTGCTGTTCTTCACTGAATTTTCTGCTGTGTAACACAATACAAGGAAATGACACTAAAGACTTCAAAGCCTGTGGGCAGTATGTGCCCACGGTGCTGCTGTGTGCTTAGTTGTCAATCCAAAACCATTATAAGTATTTCCTCCAGGGAAGAACTAGCTTTCTTCCTATCTTTCCATCTGTACAAGTCAGTGGTGGAAGCTAGAATTAATGGATCATCTTATCCCTGCAGGGGATAAGAAGTCTAAAGTGTTGGTGAGTACCCTCTGAAGAAGAACATCCTCACATTTTGCATCCCTTCCCCTAGAATCAGAGATATTAAGATATAATGTGGACACCTACATATAAAGAAAGCAATGCGGAGATCCATTCTGACTTGTTCTCCTACAAGTGATAATGCATTGCTTAGAAAACATACTTCAATGGAACAGCACTATGCCATGGATCAGGAAACCTTAAGTTGTTTATGCCCCTGATGAATAATCCTGAAAAAGTGGTTTATATTGTTTCTTAATTTTCATTATTGTTTTTTCCTTGCTGTCATAGGATAGCAGAAACATGTACCTTATTTCTTGTTCAAGATAAATCAGCAAAGCAAAACAGGTATTCTTTATTAATAAATTGTTATCATAAATTGTTATTAACTCTACAAACACCAAGTCTTAAACAGAAATGACCAAAAACTACATGTAGACAGGTCCCATCTCCCACTTGCCAAGGAGGAAAACTGTCCCAAGTACTGTGGCACTAAGAAGTCTGACTTCATTAAAGTTCATAGTATCATATGCAATGTAATTCAAACACCTGGTTTGAAAATTCAGATCATGAATTTTCATGTAGCACAGGAACCTGCTCAGAAAAGGCTGCCTGCAGAACCACAGCCAAAGGCAATACTTGCATTCTGCTCTGGCTCCAGCCTGTAGCAACCTGGGAATTCAATAGTCACTCTGTCTCAGAAGCTTCTCACAGAGAGCTGAGAAGTCACCAGAACAGGAGGTATAACACCAAAAGTATGTCACTTCAAAACTATGTCAGTAGTGCCAACTCTAGAGTAAGTTAACTCCACTGATTTCAAGAAAAAATAATTTTCTAGTGTAAATATACTAGAAAAATCTGAAAGACCCCTACAAAATCTAAAAAAAAAAAAAAAAAAGCTATTTTCCTCTTCAGCTTTGGCCTAAGACTTTCTGGCAGACTCTGAAGCAGAATGTTAACGTCTAATAATATTATTTCAACCGCATTGTGGTAGAAAGTCAGATGGCCTGTTGTGTGATTATATAGTTTCCTGCTAGAAGAGAAAGATCAACAGGATTTCAACAATATAGAAAGCTTATATTTTAAGCTGTTGCTTGTTGTCTTCTTTTTCATGTTCCAGATGTAAAAGAAAGTCACTGATGTTAACACATCCTGCCCATTTTTTCTTTTCCATAATAGCAGTATAGATTGGAGCCGATGTCAACTTTGTAGACAGCTCCACATTTAAACTCATTTTATAAACAATATTTACAGAATTATTGGCCCAGTTTCCCGTATCATTCACCCTGATTTTAAATTTATGAAATATGATTAGCTTCACAAAATAAACTTCTGATTTATTCTAATGCAAATATGAGAAGAATGCACACCATACTTTCCACACAAATGGGTATTTATTTGTTTCATACATGCACCCAACTCACATTTAGAGCTCTTTCCCACCAGGAAATGGGTAACCTCTATGAATAAATGCTAAAGAAAGTATCGGCTTTCCTTATCTTGATGCTTGTTTTATCCCCTTGCTCTGTCCCAATAAGCTTCACAGAGAAATGGTGTGGAGCTACTAGAAAACTGCTATTTCAGTTGCTGCAAATCTCAGAGAAAAAGAAAAAAAAAACACCTCTTCATCCTATGTTTTTCAGGTTTAATATTGTGGCTAAGGTCATAAGCTAATGCCACATTGCTTTGGCAAGGGATCACTAAAGATATCTTCTTTCAAATAGAAAGAAAGCTAGAAATCTCTTTCTTCTAATCCCAAAAGAAGGCAAACTTTCAGCCCTTTAAATGAGTTTCTTGTCTAGCACACAACATTGGCTATCTTACACCTCAAAGGAAAGCAATTCTGTAAGGGAAACACATGCTCCGAGATCATCTTGGCATCTTTTTACAATAAAATGGTTGTTTGGAGCTGCTTTGGTTTGAAATGCTAGACACCCAGCTGATGGAGATGGTTTCACAGGCAGAAATGGCCAAAGGAAGCACCAAAGCAGTAATGTTCCTTTAGATACATGCTGCCACAGTTTTACCAGTTGTGGGGTGTATTATTCATGAATTTCTCGAAAGCTGATCTTAAAAGTTTTCAGCAGAAACAGTATATTTTCAGAAGGGATTTGAAATAAAAGAAGATGGTTATTTAAGCACGCAAGAGAGGGAGAGGGGATGGTGGCAGGCAACAGCAGCGCACAGGACTCAAGGCAGCAAAAACATTTAAACACATGCTTGAAATTAAGTGTTAATTTAAACCCATGGCTGAACTGAGCTCTCAGAGGTAAGCAAGGATGAGTCAGGGAAGATTTAAAGGTCTGGTTTCAGCAAACCCAAAAAAGAGATGAGGAAACGTGTTCAGCTAATGCAATCTCAAGCAAGATTTTTGCGTATTCCTTTACACATGAAAGGCTGCTACTGGGGCAATTTCTCTAGTTTTGCACTGAGTCCTCATTTTGCCTGGGGAGCCTGCAGCTGAAATGAAATTGTATTTAAGAAAAAAAAAAAAAAACAGGGGTCTACCTGCATCCCCACAGAATGGGCTCTGTTTCCCTCCTCTTCCCTCCTCACCATAGGCTTGCAGGGTTGGTGGACACACTGGCCTACACAGGCCTCCTACTTTGCGGGGACATGGCCATATTACTTATGGTGTCCCCACTCCATGGTTCCCTCCAAAACCCAGGGAGCAACACTCAGTATTCCCATTGCTATAATTGGGGATCCAGGCAAAAATCTTTCTGCTGTTTTCTCCTGGTGGTCTTCAACTTCCTTCAACTGCAAACCAGGACAACACATAAATCCATGCTTCCCCAGCCTCTCAGAGGCCCTGAGAAGTTCAAGTCCCATTTAGCTAACTCCTTTGCTGTAAGAAGATACCTGGAACTGAACAGCAGTGAGAGTTTGTTACCTGTTTCCAAATATGTGAATCTGAATGTGCTGGCAGCAGCATATTGAAAGAGACATGGAGGAAGCAAGCTGCTGGGTTTTGTTCTTCCACAAGAGGCTGAAAAGATTACAAATCATTTCTAAATTTTTGCATGGTGACAGAATGTAGAACGTAAGCAGTCAGTTCACACAACCTCTCTTTTAATCATCTGAAAAAGGAAAATGAATAAAACTTTGAAAAAAACCCTCTTATTATTTATTATATCGTTTGGATGCTCTAAGTGCTTGGCACCATTTATACCAGGCACCCTATTTAAAAAGAGGTAAGTCATTTTGCTTCACTAACACAAGTGACTTTACAACCCCAAACCGCAGGCAAGAGATGAGCATCGTCCTATCAGGCGCTGAGGCACAAATGACATCACTATGACGAAGAGGAGGCATTTGCCAAGCAGTGGCATCACAGTCATGAAAGTACAAGTGACCTCACAGCAACAGAGGAGTCATTTCCCTAGCACTGGTCAATTGGGAAGCAGCAAAACAAAATCGACTTTAAAAGGACAGAGAAGCCATCTACCTAGCACTAGCATGTGAGCATGAAAGTATGAGCTATATCAAAACCAAACAACCAAAAAAGAAGCAATATGCCTAGCACTAGCATATCAGCATATCGGGCATAAGCTCCTCTCAATGACTACAATGTGCCATTTGCCTGGCACTGGCCTATATCTTATAAAGACACAAGTGACCTCATAGCAACACTGGGGAGTGATTTCCCTATCATTGACGAATTTGACACTGAGGCACAAGCGACCTCGAAGCAAGAAAGAGGAGTAATTTCTCTAGCACTGGACATGAGGGCACTGAGGCAGAAGTGAACTCATAATCTAAAAGAGAAGACATTTGCCTAGCATCAGCCTATGAGGCACTGAGGTACTAGTGAACATAAAATGACAAAGAGAAGCCATGTGCCTAGCACTGGTCTAGTGAACAGAACCACAAGTACACCTCACAGTGAAAAAGAGGAATATTTTTCTAGAAGTGGCCTAGCGGACATTGAGTCACAAATGTCCTCACAGTGACAAATGGGACATGTTTGCCTAGTACTGGCCTAGTGGACACCAAGGCACAAGTGACCTGACAACCACAAGTAAGTCACACGACATACACTGCTTCGAGGCCAGGAGGCACAAGTGATCTCACAATTATAAACACCAGCCATCTGACAAGCTCTGGCCTACTGGGGCCTCAGGAGTAAGTTATACCTGCAAAGAGCAGTCACGTGACTAGCACTGGTCTGTCCCTCAGTGGGGCCTATATAACCTCATAGCTACAAGCAACAGCCATGGCACTAGTACTAGACAATCTTGTGCGAAGGAAGAAGTGACCTAAATAGACAAATAGCAGCCATGTGTGCAGCACTGGCTAAACAGCCAGTGGGGCACAAATAAACATTCTCATATTCATAATAAGGTAAGTGTTGAGCTTCCTCACTTTTAATACTGTGCGCTGCTTTTCTGGTGCATGAGGTAAGTATGGTATGCATTTGGTAGCCTATATGTTTTTTTTTCTAGGCTGACTTTTTTTTTTTTTTTTTTAACACTGCATAAATCTACCTATCTTTCTTTACCACAATCATCATCATCGCTGCTGTTGCTCCTGCCCTGCTCACAGGGTCTGAATTATAGAGTCATAGAATCCTCAAGGTTGGAAGGGACCTTCAGAGATCATATAGTCCAATCCCCCTACACAAGCAGGGTCACCAAGAGCATGTGGCCAAGCAGGTTTTGAAGATCTTCAGAGAAGGAGATTCCACAACCTCCCCGGGTAACCTGTTCCAGGGCTCTGTCACCCTCACTGTTAAGAAATTTTTCCTTAAGTTCCTGTGGAACTTTTGACGCTACAGTTTGTGGCCGTTTCCTCTAGTCCTGTTGCCGGCCACCACTGAAAAGAGGACGGCCCCGTCCTCCCCACTCCCTCCCTTTAGGTATTTATAGACACTGATCAGATCCTCCCTGAGCCTTCTCTCCTACAGGCTGAACAGGCCCAGCTCTCTCAGCCTTTCCTCATAGGACAGATGTTCCAGGCCCCTGATCATCTTCATAGCCCTGTGCTGGACTATCTCCAGCAACTCCGCAGGTAGGTTACTTCTGCAGGACAAGGAGCAGATTAAAGGAGAAAGGGTCATTGCACAGGAAGTGTTCTTCTTAGGTAATGCCAAGATCTGATACTGTCAGGTAAGTTTTTCATTGAGAAGTCACAAATCACAAGTAACAAACTATATTTGAAACATGCCAAACCCACTGGAATATATATATATATATATGTGTAGGACTAGGAAGGTGATTTGTATGAGCTAGTCAAAAGTAAGCTAGTAATTGTATTGACTCATCCTCTCCAAGTGGAGTTACTTCATCTGGTGCTTGCTGACTGATCCACAAATAAAAGACCTTATAAAACAAGAGACCTGAAGTCAATATTCATAGTCTGACAGTATAGGAGTGGCTATTTATGTATTTGCCATCCCTCTGCAGAAACTAAATGGTATAACTTCAGAAGTATCAACCACTTGAAAAATAATTTTCACTGCTTTATAATTCTGAAATTATCATTTCTATTGTTTTACTACTTTAATCCTAAATTAACTTACTGTCAACTTCTGACAGTAGTGGCCTGCTATATGTGAAATAGTTTGCAAACCTGAACTACTCAAATGAAGACTTCTTATGCCTCTACTGCCTGTCCGGAGGTGGGAGCAGTAATTTCTGTTCAAAAGCTAAGTAGAATTATCTATTCAGGTATCAGAAAAGAACAGAGAGGATTATACTTTTGGAGAATAACATAATGGTTACATCCACTTGGCTAGGGCCACTACTTCTTTTAGCAGACAGATTCTGCAGTCCTGCTGGACAGCTTGTTTTCTGATCTTGCAAAAGAGACCACAGAGATTTAGTACAACCAGATTGAAGAGAAACAACTGAGAGCATCTGGGGGACACAGAATATGTTTTTCTTCTCTGGATTAGTACTTTATTCAGCAGTTATTTATTATTCAGCAGTCTCATGACTGTAAGAGAATTGTATTTAGGCTCTATGAGATGGGATGCCTATGCATGACATATTGAATGCTCTCCACATCCAATACCGTGGAATTCAAGGAACTCATCACACATCTCAGCATAAATCTGAGATTAGTGCAATACTTAAAATAAGAGTGGGGTTTTTTTTTTGAAATTCTAAACCTCTTTTTATTTAGAGAAAGGCCAGAGAATCATTAATGACATATTATTTACAGAACCACAGCATGGTAAAGGTTGAAGGAACCTTCAGAGGTCATCTAGTGCAACCCCCCTAACTCAAACAGGGACATCTAGAGCACATGGCACAAGGTCACATCCAGGTGGATCTGGAAGACCTCCCAAGAAGGAGACTCCACAACCACCCTGGTCAGCCTGCTCCAGGGCTCCGTCACCCTCACAGAAAAGAACTTCTTCTCACATGAAGACGGAACTTCCTGTGTTTCAACTTATATCCATTGCCCCTGGCCACCACCAAGAAAAGTTTGGCCCATTCCTCTCTACATTCACCCTTCATGTACTTATAGATATTAATCAGATCCCCTCTCAACCTTCGCTTCTCCAGGCTAAACAGGCCCAACTCACTCAGTCTCTCCTCATACGAGAGATGCTCCAGTCCATTAATCATCTTTGTTGCTCTCCACTGGGCCCTCTCTAGAAGCTGCACATCCCTCTTGTCCTGGGGAGCCCAGAACTGCACACAATACTCCAGGTACAGCCTCACCAGACCTGAGTAGAAGGGCAGGATCACCTCCCTCAGCCTGTTGGCAGCACTCCTCCTGATGGACAGGACAGGATCCCCTTGACCTTCTTGGCCACAAGGGCACATTGCTGACTCATGGTTAACTTGTTGTCAACCAGGACTCCCAGCTCCCTCTCTGCGGAGCTGCTTTCCAGCAGGTCAGCCCCTAATCTATACTGGTGCCTGGAATGATTCCTTCCCAGGTGTAGGGCCCTGCACTTGTCCTTGTTGAACCTCATGAGGTTCCTCTCTGCCCAACTCAGCTATGTAACTGAATAGAAGAAAATAGCCGTATTTAACTGAATAGAAGAAACTCTGGAGTTTCCTTAACTGTTCAGTCCCATCTCCTATTTCCTCCATCATTGCTAGCAGTTAGCAAAGGTTGTGTATATCAACCTTCTCACAAGCAAAACCAGAGGGAGGTCAGGGAGGACCACAGAGTGTGGGGAAAGAAATAACAAACAATGCACTAATGTGCAGTGGATTCAAATTAACTAGTAATTGTTGCAGAGACATAGGTCAATTCTTTGAGAATAATTACTGTAGCCTGAGGCAAAGCAAGTGTTATTAGCATCAAGTCTGCCATTAGCTCTCCAGGAAACGCATGGATCTGGAATCATTAATGAAATTATATTCAGTTATTTGCTGGGAGAAGGATTAGTCAGGCAAGATGAACATTTTCCTTCTGGTTTCATTACTTTTACTGAGCAACACAAAAATTATTTTGTAAGTCTGCTTCTGTCTTGGAGGATCTAGAGAGAAAAAAAAATGGTTTGTACAGGACCTACTCTAAATTCATTCAAAAGCCTGGGGAATTTTTGTCATTATTACAGAGGGAATAGGAGCAGCTCCTAAATTTTGTACATACTTGTAAGTATTGTGCAATTCTCCATTCTTCTAATACTTCACTTTCCACAGTACTGAACAGTTTTGTTATTACAGTGTCTTACTGCCAAAAATCTTCCATAAACCTAAGCAGTATTTACTAAGGGACTGTTTTGTATTATTCACATCATTTGGATTTGATGAAAATTACTTTAAAAAAAAAATGGCAGTCCTTTTATTCTCCACTGATTGAGTATAGCATACGTATACAAAAGATACAAAGTAAGTATTAAATAGGAGATATGAATCCATGAGTGTTTTGAAGAAACAGAGCTCAGTCAACAATGTTTTATGTGGACAATAATACACTGCATTTAATGCACTGAGTATTAAATAGCACAATTTAAAGTCAAGCAAAAATGAGAAGAATGAGTATTTCATAACGCAGGATGTCCTGAGCCCTGCTAGGTCCCTTAGACATTGGTGGAATGATAGCATCAGGCACCAGGGTAAGGCACAAAACCACAGGTCTGGTAACTGTACAGCAGCAGCGCTGGTGTTAATCATTGTCCAAAACTTGCTTTTATTTTTTTCTTTCTTTCTGAGAAGGAATGTGAACATGCTGAAATGAAAAGAAATTAGGCTTTATCAGGTTTAATATTTGCAGACTAAATTCCAGACTAAGTACAACAATACTAGCTTATCTCAGCTAATGTCCTTAAACAGGCTGGCTCTGGTACCAAAAACATTTTATGTCTGTAGTAGTAGGGAGCTCAGCCCTGGGTGACCAATGCCCTAGCTGTGTAAATTAGGTTCCTGATCTGAGGAAAGCCTCGCTACCCACGAGCCTCTGTAACAACATATAGCTTTCTAGGTATGAGAAGGTGGCATAAAACAAGCCTGAATCTCATCCTCAGATGGCTGAAGTGTGTGTTAGAGCCTAAAAAGTTTAAGCCCCTCAAGAGAGATATAGCCACTTTTTCATAATTTCTCTAATTCTTCTATTCTTCTACTAATCAATGCTGCTATTAAGGTAAATCAATTCTTAAAATTCTTAAACTAAATTCTTAAAATTGATCTGAACTTTGTGTGTAAAATGCATGCTGCATGAAAGTAATTCCCCTTAGAATCAAAGAACTGCATGTCCTGCTTTTCCAAGACATGTGACCACTCTTGTTTACAAACTTCAACTAGCAAATGCAAATAAACTAATTCCTGTGGATTGGTTTGATAGAATGAACTAGACAAATGTCACATGTTAAAAGGAAACATTCTTGCCCATCCTTTTTTAATATTTTCACCACTTCCATTAAATTTTCTTTTTGATATCTTCAAAAGAAAATCTAACCATAATAAACAAATAAATAAATAAACTTCCCCCAAAGGATCAGCTTTTAAAGGGCTTCTGAAAAGCTGTCTTCTCTCCTACTCTTCTCTTCTCCTATTCTTTTATTCAGCTGCAGGATCAAACCTTTATCCAGCCTCCTTTCTCATTTTGGGGGGACACTGATCTTTTACCCAAAGCAAAAATGCGGGAGTTCAAGATGTGGGATACTTAACCACCTCAATATGTCTGGGAAACAAAATGAAAAGAGAAGTTTTAAGATCATGATATATGTGCCTGGAAAGATTAGAAAGAAAAAAAGGAATCTGCTGAAACATTTGAACTGTTCCTCATCTAGTTATGTCCTTATTATTGCTTTGCACTCAATAATTCTCCTATCCCAGAGACTGCCTCACCCTGAAAGCATATAAACTAATAATATCATCTGCTGTCAAAAGCCACTTTACAGTGAGAGTCACACATCAAAACAGAAAGGCAAACCTCTGCATAAATCCAGATCTGAATGAGGATTGTTTAGGCGTTATGTTTGTTCTTAAATTGGCTTAGCCATTAATCAGGAGTAAGAGTAAACACTTAAAGCTTACTTTTTAAAAAAGCTCTGATGGTACCCTAAAACTCTGAAAAAGAAACAAAAGTTTTAAAGACTCAAATATGTTGCATAACTCTGCTAGATTTCCAACAAAAACACACAGCCATGCTACAGACAGTTAATATCTGCAAAATTCCAGAATTTTTGTAATATGCCCTCTGGGGCCAATTTAATATTTTCCAGATTCTCTTCTCCTTGTCCGTCCTCCCCCGCTCTCCTATCCTCCCCCCCGCCCAGCCCTCACTTCTGAAAAAACAGCAGTGAAATACCAGGAAATAGTCCTCAGCTGCTGTAATGTTTTCATTTGCCCAGCAATAGTGTGTTTGAACTGTTCACCATCCCCCTGCATGAAACTTCTGGGAATTTCTGCATTGTGGGAGCAGGCCAGGGAATTGCACTTTGTCTCTACCTGGCCTCCATTGCTCTGACAAACCTTCCAGGGCCCCGCAGGCTGCTTTGAGGCACGCAGAGGGGTCTTGTGGAAAGTGCAAAGAGCTGTTCTGCAACAGCAGAACACAGAACAGGTTGTAGAAGCTGTTCATGCACCAAACCCAAAAGACTTTATGCAAGACAACCTGCCTTGCAAGAATTTTGTCTCCACTCTACCAATAACACCCTTTCCAAAGACACTTCCAAAGACATTTTCTTGTTTAGACCAAAGGAAGAAGAAAGTTCTGTGGCTGACATGAATATCTTAATATTTTTAAAGAAAAATATATTAGATATCTAGTGTTATGGCCCATTTGGGTTGTTGATGAATGAGTGATAAGACATATGGATCCAGAACCACTAACATAACTACAAATTCAATCATAAAAATGCACAAATACAAAAAAAAATGCACAAATACAAAAGAAGAAATACACAGGAGGGAAGAGAAAAGTAAGATTTCTAAGTAAAACACAAGTAGCCGTCTATGGACAGTTGTGGAGTGTGGAGTCTATAGGACCCAAACAGCACATGCTCTCATATATGTATGATGCTGCTCTTGAAGTAAGCTCCATCATGAGCCACCGCGGTAACTGAATTTTTGTGTTTGCTCAAGTATCCCTTTCCCTTCTTGCAGAAGTGTCAAGCAAGCTGTTTGATACAGAGAGCAGAAAAGATACAAACAATGGTCTCTGATTAACTGCCAAGGTTGCATCCTTAACCTTTGTCAGGGCCCACTGCCCTGCTTTCAGACACTCCAGACTATAGCAGCTAAAGTCTTCATGTTGCCCTCTCTTGCCATCCGTCCCATCTCTTGAACGAGTGTTTGCTTGCTCTGTACTTTGCTACCTACAAGTGAATCCTGTCATGCTGCCAAGCCAAGACCTCTTTCTTTCACTTTCCTGGACAGCAATGCAAAGAGATGAGAGCCTGTTCTGTGGTACCATCACCTGGTATCCCTCATACAGTGCCCCTCGTGTAGCACCCTTCATAGCCTTGGGTGGTCGGCTGTGCAAGACTCAAGCCCTACCACATTGACAATACTGTATCTGTGAATATTAGTTGTTATGATGTCGATGAACATGCTCTGACTGAAGCATAAATCTTTCATCCCTCTCCATTTTTCCCTCTTGTCTTTTCCCAAGACAAAACTACCCAACGTGTAGTTTTGCATGTAAGTGCCTTTAAGTTGTGCAAACCAATGTGGCTGTAATGTCCATTTCTTCTGTGCCTGAACTCTTCCAGATCCAGACCTCTTACCTGCCAAGTGAAAAGCCAAAAACTTTCACTGCAGAGACAAAATCTCTAAGTTACTTGACTGCAAGAGTATTACGAGAGATAAGAGCAGGACAGGTTAAAAATGGATGGACGGAGTTAAAAACAGTTCTTGTATTTTAATGGCTTCAACTTTAACATGCTCTTAGTACAGTTAATATGTAAGTGAATAAGTTCTGCAGGAAAATATGAAAAATTACTTGGGATATGCTTCAAAGTCATTCAAGCACATACATCGTAATTCTGGTACTGCAAAATTCACAGAACTGATCTAACTGTGTAATTGCAGCCCAGGGCATTTAATCACCATTACCAAAGGCGCAATGCCAACATTTTCTGCAGTTACTTGCTTCCCAACTACTCCATCACAATTTTTAGGGCATAGTTAAATTTAAATTTAATATTTACATTTAAATATTTAAATTTAAATAGTACTTATTTCCTCTACTTGGACACTCTGAAATAGCAAATCCCTTAGGCTGTTTCGTATGTTGCAAATGCCTAACCAAACAGGCTATGCAAAGTTTTTTTCTAGATTTGCTTGAATTACAAATCAAAACAGAAACTACCATGTTCAAAATAAAAATCATATTACTTACATAAATCTCTTGGGATAAAACTTCTTACCCTTAAAGGAGTCCATTGACTTTTCACTTTGACTTTTTAGTCTTAAATAGTAATGTCAATGAACATGGAAAGTTGCTCGAAAATAAGAATTCAAAATGCTGGTAAAGAAAAAGTCCAAGGACAGAACTGCAGTTCCCAAGCCAGAATTCCAGAGAAATTGATATGTATTTATTAAGGGTTTAATTTAAAACATAACTGCGTGACCTTACAAAACAGCATTTTGACAAAATTTTACCTGCTGACTTTGTATGGAAACCCTTACGTTTTCTCTTAAATTTTGATCTTAAAGGTAAAAAGACTGATTAAAATATTGATTATTGGAGAAGTAATTACTCTTCTAAAATATATTTTTGGTAGCTAGGCTACATCTAGAGCTAAAACAGGGAAACCATTTATACCTGTAAAGAATTTAAGGGTTTCTTTTTGTCTAATGAGTATAAACTATAGTGACTAATTCTGTTGGGAAACTATACTGTATTTATAGCAAAGACACTGAGATTGGAGAAGAGAGGGTTAGTCAAATGCTCATAAAGAAACCTGCCCATAAAAGTCCATTATTTAATGCATCTAATTTCAGCTTCGCAGGTTTCATGTTAGGGGTTCACATCCTGCATTCCTTGTTCCCCCCAAATGTCCACTGAAGTTTGCAATGAAGTTTGAAGTTTGCAATCACGTTCTCAGAGTGTTTAGATATCTGGCTGAGTGCAAACAGTAAGCACCATATGGAAGTGAGTTTGTAATGTTTTGTACAGTTGCCATCAAAGATGGATTGGGGTCATAAGACTTATATTCATTCCAATGGCTAATACAGACTATGTTTTTTTGTCTACCATTTATATTTCTGTATTTAAACATAGTAAAAAAATCAAAGAAAGTACTGAAGTAACTAAATCTACTAACCTTAACCATCTATTCTTACATTGTCTTCTGAAAATGTGTTTAGAATAGTAGTAAAACAATTATAATAATTAAAAAGCTTAACTATGAAAGATTACAAAGATATATTTAAATATTCACTGCTTATTTTTCAATTATTGGCCTATTCATTTTTAATAATGGTCATGAGCAGATACTTGTAAAACTTGTACAACTCAAATCTAACACCTGATAGCAAGGAATAATGAGGTTAAATGTGTTATAAATGTAATTAGAAAAGTAAATACCCTGAAGATTGAGTTCACATATATCTCAGCATTACCAAAACTGCTTTTCATGTTGTGAAAAGTCACTCCAAGCTTTCTAAATGTACACAAAGAAACTAAGAAGCGGTCTGCAGTTTCAGGGGTGCTAAGACATATTAACTTCGTTAAAAAAAACACTAAGGAGGACCTAGAATTTCTGAAAATTGGGCCAATTGTTAAGATATCTAACTTGAGTCATCTCCAATTTGAGCTTGAACTGTCTAGGCTCAGTCCTTTTTTGTGAAAATGACAGAATACTGAAGTAACTTTCACAGGGTAAGCACAATTAAGCTTCTTGAACACTGTGAAATTTTCAAATGAAAAATACGATATAAAAGTAAGTATTTATTCTTGCAATCCTTCAATTTCCAGCTTTATAGATCTAAAGACAATTTATATACCTGTGTGGCCCAACTGAGCTGGAGGAGGAGGAGATTCAAAAGATTTCTTTATTTCTGGATAGTTTCTTATTCTTTAAGATCTCAATATTATTATCATTAGTGCAGGTAGCAATTAGTGCACATAGTCATGAGTTGTTCTCAAACATAAGATGCTTTCCAGCATTGTGGTCAGCAGCATGAAGTGAAATCTAATTGACACAGTTATATACCTTTAGTATTTCCCAGAAATTTAAGAAATTTAATTCTCAAGTGTTACTTGAGAATGTAACAATTTACTGATGATTTTTCATTTCAGAATTCATGCTATAAGCTGCCCTGACTAGCTATTCAAATACTGAACTTTTCTATCTAGACAGTTTTGGAATAAAAAACAAGAGATTTCTGGCACTCTCATGATGAAGGTAGGCAAGTGTAGTAGGATTGAATTACGCATTAGTCAGCTGGAGGATTACTATGCACACAATGATGTGGCACCCTGCACAGAGGAAGATCTGCACAAGCAAAGTGTGCAGGAAGAAAATAACCTAAATGGAGAGGATATCGCCTGTGTGATATTCTCCATCCCTCCTTCTCACATATGTTTTTGTTCTTAAATACAGAGAAGTGATAACGCCAGGGTGTGCTGGAGAAGGAGGGATTGAAGAGCGATATCCGATCACCTGCAGAAGTCTAGTATCATACCTGTGCCATACTAAAGTTTTTCTTGCAACCTAGGCAGCAGCTTTGACTATTATCTCTACTGCACTACATATACATAATATACATATAATACACACAACTCTACTGCTATATCTTCATTTGCAATGAAATTCTTTCCTGTGCAAAAGATAAAAAGCAGATGACAGAGGCTTAAAGGACCCATTGACCAACATTCAAGATAGATCTACACAATACATGAGAATATTTATTAAAACAACCATGTCATCTGGTCTTCTGTTGGAGGATTGTTTCCAGGAGGTGTGGGGGGAGTCTCATTGTGCAGATGCATGGCCATGCCAAACCTGTGTTGCAATACTGTCATCAACAAAATTTCCTCACAGAACTTTTGTTCCTCACAAAGACCTAAGATGTACCACTATGCACACCAGACCACACACATTCAGTACTCCCAGAGAGTACCCTTCTCACCCCCAGGACCAGGATGATCAAAAACAAGTTATAAGGATTTATATGGTGAAACATGGTAATGATTTTAGAGAGGGGAAAATATCCTAGATTATAACCACTCACAAAAGAATGAAGTACTTTTTCAAGTATACCGTGGAGCCCGATGAAAGAATAAATGTTGTTTTCTTGCATTCTTCAGCCAAAATTAAAGCTGCCACTATTTCCTTTTCAGTACACAAAAGCACAGACATCCCAAAGGCTTGAGTCTTAACCATAGAAAGCTTTAATAATAAATGGTAAACTTGTGTTCATCTGTACAAAAGCTCTGCAAGGTCAGCTCTCAAAGGAAGCAACTAAAGAGTATGTACCATAATAGAAACACAGCATATAAGAACACCGATCACCAAGTGAGGTATTTTTTTTCTGCCCTGGGAAAATTCATTGTTATTTTTCTTATTTCTTGTAGGGTCTTTTTCTAAGACCAAGACAGCACCTTATTTTTACAGGCAGCTCTTCCTAATTTGCAAGAAACTGTAGAGAGTTTTCAGTCTCTTAAGGAAACCAAGAATTAATGAGCATTTAAGCTCTCAAAGCAAAGTCTGCTCCTTGTCTTCCTCCTCATATATGTATATTTTTTCTAAGTGAAATCATCTATCTTTTCCATCTTAAGTGATATGGGGAATTCTCCAGTAGAGACAACACAGTCTCATTAAACCACACCAGATGGCCTCCTTCATCATAGACTTGAATGTCCTTGTGAGCCTGCCCTGTGGTCCAGATGGGGACTAGGTTTGGAAGTTGGATTAAGAAAATAAGGAGAGGGAAGAAGATGCAAATCTTCCATTTTACCTTACAGAATTTGGGAGGAGGCTGTGACTTGAAGTCACGGCGCTGTGATGGGGAATAGCTCGGAATGGCTTGCCTCTTCATATGGTAAGGAGAAAGGCAAGAGTTCCAACAGGCGATCTATTCTGTGAAAGGCAACACCCAGAACCCATCCCCAACCACTTGTTCTTTAGCACACCAGCTAAAGTGCTGCGTTTAGCATCAACTACAACAATGTCCTTTTTTCTTCCAGTGCACTTTTTCCCCCAAAGCTGAAACTCATGTTTTCAACCTTTCTTTTTTCCTACGAGAAAGTCCAGCAACTGATAGCACCTGCTTGCTCCTGATAGCACAGACTATGTTAGCAAGAATGGAAAATGAACTACAGCATAGTTACTAGGTCTAGGAGACTCAGTTTGCACAATCTTCCTCTTATGCCTAAAAATATCTTGCTACCAGATTAGTATTATTAAAGAACATGAAGGTGGAATTTATCCTTCTGTTAGTGTTTAGTTACAGGTAATGCAATTGACATATACATACATGAACAGAACAACAAATCCAAATTCTGCACATTTGACCAGAAGTCATTTTTTCCTAGAACTAGCTATTATTAATCCTATGCACTAAAACAACATCTAAGCAGCCTGTCAGTCTGCAATTGCGTTATGCTGGGCACTGTACAAACCCTGCAAAGCAGCTAGCCCCTAAAGGTTTACAGTAAAAAATCAACAAAAGAGAGAAGGCAGAGGATAAAGGCTGAACTAAGAAAAATATGATAATGGCAGCAAATCATTTTAGAGTGATAATTTAAGATGGATTTAGTTAGTAGATTAAAGCTCAATCAAAATGACTGCAGAGGAAACTATTCTTTTTCCCCCACTAGCATACATAAACAACTTCTTTTCTCTATATTTCTGCTTTCATCTATATTTATAGATGAAGATTTGTTTTTCTTGGAGATTTTTTTACTTGAATAAATACAATCCAACTTGCTGCAAAATATTTCTCAAAGAATAATTAAAATAAGAGACAATAGCAAAATTTGGAATGACAAATCTAATCCTGTCATGTAAAAAAATATGTACTTTTGTGCAGCTTGACATTTTGTATAGTGGCTATTTTTTACTTTGTTTGGGAATTCTGCATTTAAAAAGACGAGGAAATTGTCAATTTTCTTTGATGAGGAAAATACTAAGCACAAACAAAACATTTGAAAATAATGTGGATCCTTTCTGCCTATAATATGGTTTTCCTTTTGAAAACAAGATGGGATGATAGACATTACTAAAAACAGTGCAGATTTTGTAAGGTAACTCTGCTTGCTGCAATTTGAAGTAGAGAAGTTGTTTGTAATAAAATAGACTGCTGCTTTTCCTGTTGCTATGATTTCCCAACAAGTAGTTTTGTGGAAAATATATAGTTAGACTCCCTGAGGAAACACCATTGTGTTTATCCTACCAGTTCCTTAAATTAGTTGTCAACAAGTAAAGTACAGCTTGCTTTTGCTGGCAAAATACATACAATCTCCTGAGGTGGGAGAGGTAAAGAGAGAAAAACATTTGGCCTGCTCCCCTATGTGATCTGCTAGAGAATTTTCAGCAATCTTTGCTCAAAGCTATAACCAAGATCTTTCATCCATTTTTCTGTAGGAAGGAACTTTCTCAGGGATAGGCTAGGATTAGTTGTACTGTACTCAGAATATTTACATTTCCAAATTGCATGTGCAGCTGCAAGAAGCTTGTGCTCAGATCCCCCTAAAGACCCTGAGATTTCCTCAAAACAGTAGGATTCTGCAAGATGCTGACAGCCCTCACTACATGCTGTTAGCACCAGAATCCTTCATGGACAAATATTACCATCATGGAAGTAAAAGATAGAAAGACATCACAGTTTAATGAAAAGAGTTAAAACAAGTTGCTTGTTTTAACAAGTTGCTTGAAAACTTAATGTCAAAGCCTCCTCCTAACCTGCTTAAAGCTATCATTTGAGGAGCAGCTCTTTGACTGGTCACATTGGATGATAAGACACACAGCTACTTGCTCCCCTTTCTGTCACCTCACGCTTTTGGCAGGGCTCACGTACAAAGTCAGACCTATTAAAAATGATCATGGGAAGACTGATGTATTTAAAACCTAGTCACTAAGTTCCTTGATCTTACCAGGCACCCTGACACACAGCTGTGAGAAGGGGCAACACAGGACTGAGAATGAGGGCCTGAGGCAAGAGTTAAGCCACAGCTGGTGTCAAAATGCCTTTGGGATGTCCTTCAGGACTTGTGCACCATGAGCAGGATACAAGTCTCTAGCATGAATTGGTCCACAATCTGTGCTGGACTTCCCACCAGAAGAATTATTTGGTTCATCCCAGAGGTTAGCATGGGTGGAAACCAACATTTATAGCACAGGGATGATCAAGCAACCAGATTCAGCATGGAAAATAAGGGTACACCAAAATGACAACATAGATATGCCCTTTTCTCTTGCTTCCCTGTATATCAGTAGCTCTCTGTAGTCATTTGTCACACATGTGCCTGGTAGGTCCATGGTCCATGAGCAGGAGTTATTTTTGTTACCTTCATTACTTTTATGAATCAGCCTCTATTTCCTGCTTTCAGTAAATGGCTTGTTTTATCTTTATTAGTATTATAATTTCATTAAAGAAATAAGTTTCTCCATTAAGATATCTGTTTGGCCATACAGAGTTAAACATAAAAATAGAAATTTTCAGTTTTTGACCTCCATCCAACTAGCCTATGGGCTTAGTTACATTATTTTATTACTAGTGCTTAATGATTTACTACTGGGAGAAGTCTGCACCTGTGCCCAAGCTTTTAGTCCTCTATCCACTGAGATTTAAGGTAATGAGTTTGTTTTGCATTTGTCACTGATTGAAGAACTTGCAAAGTCAGTTACTCCAGCTCTGCTGAAAGGCAATACTATGTTCAGTTCAACCATCATTTTGCAATTGCATGTCTCATACCTATGCAAACTCTGAAAGGGAATATGTGCTTGATCTGAAAAAACAAATGCTGCCAGGCAATTTATTGGTTAAACTTCCATAACTTGGTTTGCATCTCTATCCTAGGTAAATACTCAGAGGGAAAGACATGGTTGCCTTTTAGCCATGCTGATTTAAAAATATATATATTTTTGCTTTGTGCAAAGTCAAAGTTAGCTTGGCCAGCATTTGTTCCTGTGTGCGCATGCACCCTGTTCCTTATTTTGACTTCCTTAGAGAAACATTATCAGAACATCATCAGTAACCCAGAGCATCAAAGGCCATGGGAGGGGTAAAGAAGTGTTTCATATTTCCTACTTTCTAAATACAAATTATTTCAGTGAGATTACATCTGTATTGACCATTATGGAAAGGACTGCTTTTCTTCCCCATGCACAAATGTGTTACACAGCACAATGATCACTGGAATTCTAACTTTTATGAGAACAATATATTAATATTGAGAACATAATAATAATAATATGAATATGAAGATATAACAGTAAAATATGCCCAGTTTTTCTAGTTGCAATAGGGAATTTGTGTATAATTCTGGTTCTGTGCATTTTCATTTCCATTGGTTTTGGTAATCCAGTAATTCTAAGTTGCCATTGACAACGGTAGAATTTCACCTTAAATATTCATGATTGATATTTTGACCACTATATATTAAGTAGCTTCTTCACTGAATTTGTCCAATTAGTTACTAACTAAAGACCTTTCTTCTGAAACTGAGCATCTCCCTGCCTCACTGAAGGGTATGGCACAAGCTTTTACAATAATTTACTTTTCTGCCTAGGATTATCTCATTTGGTTGGCTTAAATAAATGGAGAGAAAAAAAGAAACATTAGATATATTCGTGTAAAATACAGCTAAGTCTTTCAGTTCTCTACAAAAAGAAATAATTTTAGGGAAGATAATGTAAGTCTTATACAATCAGAATCCCCTTTATAACCCAAACTAAAGTATTATTTAGTCATATAAGCTGACAACCATACATTTAATAGGAAGCTGTAAATGACTAATTAATGTCAAGACTTGATGAGTTTTCTCAACACTTCTGTCTTAAGCAAAATAAGACCACCCATCTAGACAGCACTTAAGCACTTTAAAGAATAGATGTAGTTTCTTCAGTACAAATAAATAAAAAGAATATTAAAGTTAATTTAGAAAAGGATACTTAAAATGATTAAAAGTAGGTTTAAGCTTCTATAAAGGAAAAAAAAAAAGAAAGGTCTAGGAATCTTATCCAAAAAAGTTAATGATAAAACCACTGCTGACTGCCCTGAAAAGAGAACCACACTCCAAATTTTGTCCTATTTTCCCATCTCGTTATTTCTGTCAGTGTCAGTGATAAAACAGAAATCTGATCAGAACTCCTGATTTCCTGCTTCACTTTCTAGAATCTTTATTAGAATTGAAGTCTGTTTCCAATTACATATTTTATAATATTTAACTTATTTTTATTTTTCCTGTAAACTGTGTAGCTTTTCAAAAACTTGTAAAAACATGTCACAATGGAAGTTGAAAACTTAGACAAGCTGTGTGGAGTCAGATGAACTCCACAAAGGTCTCACATCCTGTTTCCAATGTTTACTTAATAAACAATTGCCTATAGGAAAATATGGCAAGCTCAGGCATGGTTCCATCTGTCACACACTAGAAGAAAACGTGGCCATGTATCCTCACTTTCAAAGATCCCTGGAGTCACTGGAGTCACCACTAGGGAACTAGAGCCATGGGGAATGTCAAAAAGCCCATACTGGCTTTGTTGTGGTTCCTGCTGGACGACAGGCCTGATGTAAACAGAATTTTTTACAGGTCCTTCAGACCACAAGATTGAGACTCAAATCACTTCAGAGACTCCGTCTGAGGTGTTACAGAACTTCCCTGTGAGTTCTCAGTATCCTAATGTATCCAGGACAGTTTTTTCATACAGGTAGGAATAATGAGGAGAGAGAAGGTAGGTCAGAAGTTTTCTATCAACTAATTTCCTAGTAGAAAATTAACATATTTGCAAAGTTTTAGCTTTGTCATTATTTTCCCATGCTAAGTAGCTTGGAATATTTTGCTTTAGACAGGACGTGAAGTGAAACATTTCTGCTTAACGATTGTTTTACTTCATGTTAGTTAACAGTGCTTTATTTAACATTACTTTACAGTGCTACATTGACTCACAGGCATTGCTCTTCCTACTGCTCTCTTAGACTGGGCACCATATCTAGTATATATTTGCTTGGATTTTATAAGTCGATTGAAGTTCAAGTCCATCCAGGCTTGCACAAAATTCTGCACCGAACTTTTGCACTTGGAACCTCATACCACAAAGCCAACTGATAAGTCATGATTCATGGATATTTCTTCTGCTTTAGATCAGTGCTTTTTTGTTTGTTTGTTTTTAACCTTCTCTAGTTAATGCAGTAACAAAGCTAATAAACTTCTCATAACAAACATGTGTATTCAGTCTTCCCTGCTTTCATCTGTTTTTATTAACACTGACTTCGGGACAAGATTTCCACAGACATTTAGCACTGACCTAGCTCTGATCCAGATGAAACTCAAAGAAGTTTTACTACCAATTACCACAGCAGCAGAATTATGCCAACATGGAATACTTCTGACTACTCAGTCTAACAAATAGAAAAAGCTCAAAGCACTGAATTTTATAAATGGGACAGTTTTCTTTAAGGGTTTCAGTTGATCTTGTTCTCTTCTTGAAATGCTGGCTACAACCAGTCTTCTTTTTTTCACTGACGTTGCTCAGACATCCTCTAGAAACTATGTGCCAGAGACTCAGAAAAAAATCTTTGAGTGGTTATGCTGGCTACCACTGGCCACAACAACAGTAGCAAAGATATACAATTTGGGACTCCACAAGCTCTTCAGCACCTATTTGAAGCTAGGACCCTCTATACTTCACAGAATCATAAAATGCTTAAGGTTGGTAGGGACCTCCAGAGCTCATCTAGTCCAACCCACCTGCACACAGTGGGTCACCTAGAGCATGTGGCACAGCGCTGCGTCCAAGCGGGTTTTAAAGATCTCCAAAGAAGGAGACTACAACCTCTCTGGGCAGCCTGTTCCAGGGCTCTGTCACCCTCACTGTCAAAAAGTGTTTTCTCAAGTTCCTGTGGAACTTTTGGTGCCTCAGCATGTGGCCGTTTCCTCTAGTCCTATCACTGGCCACCACTGAAAATCATTAAGGTTGTAAGGGACCTCCAGAGATCATCTAGTGCAACCCCCTTGCTCAGGCAGGGACATCTCGGCACGTGGCACAGGGTGGCATCCACGCAGCTTTGGAAAACCTCCAGAGAAGGAGACTCCACAACCACCCTGGTCAGCCTGCTCCAGGGCACTGTCACCCTCACAACAAAGAACTTCTTCTCGCATGAAGATGGAACTTCCTGTGCTTTAGCTTATATCCATCGCCCCTTGTCCTATCGCTGACCACCACCAAGAAAAGTTTGGCCTGTTCCTCTCTACATTCACCCTTCATGTACTTATAGATATTAATCAGATCCCCTCTCAACCTTCCCTTCTCCAGGCTAAACAGGCCCAGCTTGCTTAGTCTTTCCTCATACGAAAGATGCTCCAGTCCCTTAATCATCTTTGTTGCTCTCCACTGGGCCCTCTCTAGAAGCTGCACATCCCTCTTGTCCTGGGGAGCCCAGAACTGCACACAATACTCCAGGTACAACCTCACCAGACCTGAGTAGAAGGGCAGGATCACCTCCCTCAGCCTGTTGGCAGCACTCCTCCTGATGGACAGGACAGAATCCCCTTGACCTTCTTGGCCACAAGGGCACACTGCTGACCCATGGTTAACTTGTTGTCAACCAGGACTCCCTGATCCCTGTCTGCGGAGCCGCTTTCCAGCAGGTCAGCCCCTAATCCATACTGGTGCCTGGAGTGATTCCTTCCCAGGTGTAGGGCCCTGCACTTGTCCTTGTTGAACTTCATGAGGTTCCTCTCTTAATTATTATACATTATTTAATTATAACACCTTGTGATATAAAATGAAGGATCTAGTCAAACAAGAAAAAAGCCCCACTTCCTCCCACCCTTCTTAGTGGTCCCCTAAGCCTGTATAACAGCAGTTTAGCTTGTCTTAAAGCCTCTTCTATTCTCAAAATA
Source organism: Nothoprocta perdicaria (assembly GCF_003342845.1). Lineage (NCBI taxonomy): Eukaryota > Metazoa > Chordata > Aves > Tinamiformes > Tinamidae > Nothoprocta > Nothoprocta perdicaria. The sequence continues at coordinate 2,194,755 of NW_020454439.1, forward strand.
TCTTTCTATATATTAGAAAAGTGAACTGTTCACTTTTCACTTCTCAGACAAAGGCGATAGTACTGGATTCACAGCAAAAAGGCCACATTTTCTTTGGGCAAAAGTGAAGAAGTGGTTTGGAAAAATTCCTTCAGCAGCATCAATTTTCTCCAGTCAATACTCTAAGCTCATCTCCTCAGCAATTAGCAAACATATAGGCAGTGCAATGGAGAAATAGAGGAAAAGCTTTAAAAACACCAAAGGGAGAATACTAAAGAGAAATAGAAATAAAAAGCTCTTAAGGTGCTTAATTATCTCTCAAATTTGTTTTGGTCATTTAACAGACTCAAGGTACATTCAAGGAAGCTCTAGGGACAGCCCACACTATGCTACATATATGCATGTCTTGCTTTGGTCTATTTCAGCAAATTTGCTTTAAACTAGATTATAAGCATTAGCTTTTTCCAAAAGTTTCCCAGCTTCTTCTGGCAGTAGAAAAGCCTGTTCTCACTGTTTGGCATCCTTGAGTAATTATTCTGTTTTTTGTTCTGCTGTGCATACAAGTTCCTGACAGGTCATTCAATAAGATAATCCTGGATGATCAAATGGATAATTCAGGCCATGAAATACAATTCTTATTACTCACAGTCATAAATAGTCATAGAGGAGAGAGAATTGTATGCCATACAAGGTGCCATTGCTAGAGATCAAGTCTCTTCACTTCAAGAGGAATAAACTAGAAGAATAAATCTTTTAAATCTTTTGACCAATGCTAAGGCTATTTATAAAATCCACTGGAGAATGTCAGACCTGCAGACTAAAGAGAGGGCTGAATGTTCATACCAACAGCCTAAGATGTCATCAAGCTACACTGAGATTACATCCTTGGCTTTTTTTTTCCCATGTATTTCATAATTAAAAAAGACAAAACGTACACAGCAACAATAAAAAATAATAAAAAAAAAGTTTCAGAAAGGAAAGTGAAGCACAATTCCTCATCCCGTATTGAACGCCATTTAAAGAACCATTTGAAATGTGGCAGATCTCTTCTGGAAGCAGCCCTATGCACACTGAAACTGCATATGCTATTACAAAAGTTGCACATATGAGTATTTTGCGTATTTTTTAAAATAGTGAAAGTTCTACTCTGTTGGAATTTGAATATCAATAACCTCTATGGACACTTAGGAAAAATATTCAGCTATTCTAAAGAATATGCAACTAGAATTCTTTGTGGTTTAAACATTTTATCAAATAAAAAGTACGCTGAACTTCTATTGAATCATTGAAAGGCACAATCCTGATTGAATCTGGGATTTTATTCAAGTGAAATTTCAATGTTAAATCTCCTCTTCTTTGGGTTTAATGCATGCTGGAAAGAGACGGTCATTCAGCTTTTTTCTTTTGTTTCTAAGTTCACCAAATGTATCCTCCCTACTTTCTTTTCAAAAGCATCTGCCTTCCCTTTTCTCTGTCTTTACAAATAATCTCCACACCTTTAAAAAACAAAACAACAAAGTAGTCTTAGAGCATTCTACCTAAAACATACTTGTAAGTATTAGAGGAGAACAGAAAAAGAAATACCTGAAAGTAATTTGAAAAGTCAGAACACTGGCAGCCAACATGGTGATTTAATCACCAGCCAACTCAAGTGTAAACAAACTAAAAAACTGACATATATGATGCTTTCAATGCAAAATCTCAATGCTATGCATTAAGCGACATAGATATGGCATACGCCTGGACCATTAAGCACTCATCATCATCAAACATTATCTATTTTCTTATCTATTCTGAGGGGCTCTAATGGCTTAACCAGAAAACTCACTTGGCGCATCAGGCTGACAAGATGTGCATCACCTGTGGTGCACTGCAAAGCTCAACAGAACTTGTCAGCCTCCTAGGGGAGATGACTCCCATGACATACATTGAGTTTACATGGTCCTCGCAAGTTGTCACCAAACAGTATCACCAGCAGAGTGTCCAGAACAAGTGCAAGGTAATCATGAATGGTCCCATACTTCTCTTATTGATAGGGGCTCCCACACAAAACTGGATTTCATCCCATGGGTGGGAGCTGCAGCTGTACAGCGTCTTCCCTTGTACTGCAATTATAGATTCTGGTTCACTTTCTGGAAACCTAGCCCTCTGGAAGATCTGTTACACCCTCTTTGGAAGTGCAGACATGGTCAAGGCTTTTGTTTAAAACAAACTGACTTCAAGAGCCTGCCCAAGCTCATGACTAAATGAATATGTGAAATGATCCACCAGCTTGCTAAATATTGCCTTTCTAGAAGCGTAAAAGCTATTTTAATGCCAACCATATGACAGGAGTAAGCTGGGTAAGAAAAATACATGTTTCCGACACTGGAAGCAAGCTCAGAAAGGCATCCTACCTAGACCTCTCTAGCAGCAGGTGGGAATAATGGTTTCCCTAAACCATGTCAGAAATGTTGTCCAAGAGCACCAAAAGGACCTTTTTTGCCCTTTGCTTCTCCTCTAGCCTGTAAATAATATGCCACCTTGACACAGTACAGAAGTAGGGGAAGAGGCACACTATGAAACACTCAGCAAAAGCACTCATTGAGAGTCTAGGAATTTGCCAACTTCATTAGCCAATAAGAGTGACGACTACAATACAGTGGGATACAACCAAATATCTTCATGCTTATTTAAGCATAATGTATTTTTTAAGCAAAAATAAATAAGATAACCCTTCTAAAGTCTGCTTTGCTAATGTTTGTGACCATGCCTGTAGACTGAATATGTCATAGCTTCTCTCCAAACTACACTTTAAATTTGAAGGAGTGAAAGAAATAGCATTCTTCAAGTACATGAAATTCATTAAAGGCACATATTGGAAAATATTTAAACAGGATAGAGAAGAGGATGTAGGAAAGAAATATCATTATTCAATATATGTTTAACAGAAGATGATCTAAAGCAGGAAGTAAATAAGTATCTTCTTTAGGAATACCCAATATATAAACAACAGGATACAAACTCACTTTATTCCCAGCACCTATACAACAAGCTCATTCTTCTTCTTTGAAGAATCCTTTTCTCAGGACTTGAACAGTTCCTGTCAGATACCCATCCACATCAGCTTTGTCAAACAGTTTTCTTGTGACAAATATGTTGACCTTTTTCTATTTTTGGAACTTTTATAAACAAGTACTACACAATTATCAATATTTCTCATCATTATTTTCAGTAAAAAACTTAGTAACTAGTATCTTGATTATTTTTACTCTGTGTAAAAATAAAAATATGCACATACTAAAAGAAAAAACTTTTTCTACCTCTTGTTTTTTAACTTCTTTTTCAAACAAAACAAACAAACAAGCTAAACACATTTAATATATTCAGGTAAGATTTTCTCCATATATTAACATAATTATTCCATTCATGTTATTTTAGGAAATAATGTACTTCCTTCTCTGTGCAATTTAGTATTATGATTCCTCCAAAAAGCAATGACCAAGTGCCTGCTCTGCATGCACTGGTCATAAAAGCTACAGTTCCCTTAAAATGGAGTTTTCAATGGAGCTCAAAATACCTATGAGCAACTAGGCATAACCCCAGTTTCACAACTGTTTTAAAAACTGCAATTGTGTCTACACCTAGTACTGGCTTCCTACCCCAGCTAAGATTCACCAGTGATTTGAAAAGGCAAGATTCACGAGGGTTAAATCATGGCTCTACTGAAGTTGATGACAAAGTCCTTGTTTCACTTGAACAGAGCCAGGAATCTCTCTCCCGTCAAATATTATGATAATGGCATCCCACCAGCTGATAGTATCTCATGTCAGATCTTCCATAAATTAAAGATGCCTTTGTGTTTATTCCTCTGCAGCTAAGAGATATATTGGCCATGGTGATTTAGAGGCATAAAATGGTATGCTATCATCATGTGGGTTTGAACCACAGATAAAACAGCTGGCGCACTTCATGCACAGCTCCCTAACCTGATTTAGGATCACCTGGAGATGAAAGACTCCAGGATAGCGCTGCTTGCACACATAGGTTCTACCCTCCAAAATGAGCCCTCTCTAGGACCCAACACCAATGGCATGCATAGGGAAGCTGAGTAGCTGCTGAGTCCGTAGGACTAGTCCCTAGTCCCAGCTCCTGTACTGTTTTACTTGTTGTCTTAGTGAAGTTACAACTATTATTCCTAGTTAAGTTGAAACAGTCATTCCTTGGTTATAGCAAGGGTGACCAGAGCTTATTTGCTATCACCACAGAAACTACAATTAGAATAACTAAACTACAGGTAATCCAGGAAAAATAATTTTGTTTTCACAGAAAAACAGAATGTTCAAGGTTGGAAGGGACCTCTAGAGATCATCTAGTCCAACCTTCCTGCTCAAGCAGGGACGCCTAGAGCATGTGGCAGAGGGTGGCGTCCAGGCAGGTTTTGAGGAACTCCAGAGAAGGAGACTCCACAACCTTCTTTGGTGGAACATGCTTAGGTTTTTCTTTGGTGAAACAAGCTTTGACATGTGTGTTTTCTTAAACTTCCTATTACTGAGCAAATAGTATCTTGGAAAAAAAGAAAAAGAAAAAAAAGGCCATGAAAATATTCCAAACACTTCTCTTCACATCTCAGGGCCCCATAATATAGAGTAGAAGATGGGCCCGGCAGGCCTTGTGCTGACAGATTGAGAATCCTTGCACTAATTTCTCTTAATTTCTCTTTCTTCTGAAGAAGATCGAAAACATCTGGCCAATTAAAGATGATAAAAACACTGCAAGGGATAATTTAAGGTAAGACACTGGAGCAGTTAATTGTCATAGAGATTATCCTACTCTAAGAGATAAAATACTAGCAACTAATAAGTAGCAAGACTAATCAAAAGCACTGCAGTTGGACAAGAATGCATAGACTGATACATATCCATTCATAAGAAGATTTGAGAACAAGAAAATGGACATTCACTATTTGTGGTCCTGTCTTTCCAAATACACACACTGAGGAAGACTTTGCTGGTACTGCCGGAAAAATACATGAAAGTCTGAAGACAAGCTGATGCCTTATTTATCTTCCAGTACTGCAAAAAGATTGGGATCATTCATTAGCTGCACTAATCAGAATGGCTAAGATATACTAATTGTTTAAAGGAAACCTGATTATTTTGTTTTGTGATTTAAGAAAAAAAAATATCATTCCAGCTTCCAAGCCTTTAACTTTGTGAAATACACATTTGTTATTCGGTTTTACATCTTCTCACCATATAAAAATTAAAAACATAGGCATAAATGATCATTTTGCTCATGACTTGTGAGCTTTACTAACAGAAACACACTTGCATTCTTACTTTCATATATTTATGAAGGGTGCAACATCTTTCCCAGCCTTGTCACTGCTCAAGAAGCAGCTATAAGGTCTCACAGTAACAAGGTTTAAAACATCACCAGTGCAAACATCAGAGAAGTCCGTGTAGCCTTTTAGTATTCATACAAGGACCTATAATATTTCCTGTTTCAACAGATATTTAAACTAAAGGAAGAAAATGGACAAACCTGATACACACACACACACATCTCCCTTGTCCTGTTTTTTTAAGTGGGTACAAAATGCCCCTGCCACATCAGCATGTCTAGTTGTGGAAAAGGGAAGTAAAATACTTCTTTAATATATCTGAGATGTCCCGAAAGAGAAGTCTTTCCACATCCTGTTGCTTGTGACTGAACCATGGAAGATGGATGAAATGCACAGAAGAATGGGAGATGGGAGAGATGGAAGATGCTAGAGGTAAACCATACAACATTTGTTATCTAGAAAACAACATTCATGTAGCTGTCTTAACACTGCTCTGCATCTTGCTTACACAGCCCTCCAAAAGCTTTTTAAACACATTAAAGAAAAAAAAAAAAGTGAAGGTGTGATGAACCTAAAATTCCTAAAAGAACTTAAACCTAAAAAAAAAAAAACAAACATATCTTTTTATTTCCTTACAGTTATATCTGCAAAGTATCTCTTCCTGACTAAAGCATCAAGATGGAATCAGATTTTGCCTTGGAGGTGTACAAGTGCAGCCAACAAAAATGGCATTCAGGTTATCTTGCTGAGAAGCTTTTTTCTTTCTCATATGTTTTCCATTTCCTAAAGTATTAGGTATTTAATTTTGTTCTGCATACTTCCCAAAGTTATATTTTTTATCCAGTTTTATAATTCAAATTAAATCTCCCCTTCTTCATTCTATTCACACAGGATCTTTAATAAGTCCCCATGTTTGCACCCTGCCTCATATACTCAAAAGTTTAAGAAGGCTTCAAGGTAATGATTATATGCACAAAGAATTTGAAGAAGAAAATTGGTTGCACCAAAGTCACCAATTTATCAAATGCTACTTTATGTTTACAAGTTTTTACTGTATTTTTTTAAAAAAAACATTACAGCTTATACTGCCTAATCTCCATAAAAGGAAACTCATGAGTAACATGGAAATTGCTTTGCAGTGCCTCATGTCTGGGTAGCATTTCCAGAACACCAGACTCATGCTAAAACATGATACTTTCCAGGCTGCATAACTGCTTGGTTTGTTTGAGCGCTAAATGAAGGAATTGTTGAGCACAGAGCTCTTTCCCCTACTTCCAGGTGTTGTACATGCAGATCTAGGGAGGATTTTTTTTAAATGAGCTTACAGTTTAGTTTTTATATTTCTTTTATGTAATGATAGCCTGGAAAAGCATTCAAGCAATAAATTACTCATACTAGAAATATTACATGTAAAATTCGGCTCCACATTGTTTTTGGAGAGGTGTTGGGTAGAAAGGGTCCAATTACTCACATCAGTAGATACAAAAACTGAAATTTGCTCCCAGTTCTTTGTGAAGGAACAGGACAGACTTGGGAGATGAAAACAAGGTCTTTAACTGAGTATCCAGTGTTGGGTTCTTTCTAGGGCTGGCCAACAGCATTATCATCAATAGTACATTGAAATTTGAAGGCACAAGGATATCTGCAGCAAACTTCCGTCTGACATGACACCTCCAGTTGGAGATTAACTTGACTGTACAACACCACGCCCTTCTAATTTTTCTGAGACATGCCCTGTGCAGTGTTCAGCAATATTTTTCTAACATTGATTTCAAAGAGAGAAAAACTAGACTCAGTGTGATAAAACCTAGACCTTCCTTTTACGCGGGTGCAGGCAGATAAGAATTAAGCTGTTCATTTATTCTATTCTCCTATTGCAATGTAAACATTTTTATATTATCTTCCATATATCTATATCATTATCCATCAGTAACTGCCCCTCCCCTTCACCCCCCCAAAATTCCTTTCACGGTAAATGAAACCAGAAACATTTTTCAACCCTTAAAACTGAAACATTGCCTTAGCTAAGAAGTCTTTTTTATTAGCTAGGGCTTCTAATTTATGTCCGTGGGCTATTACATTTGACCTTAGGGGAACTGCAATGCATAAACTATACCTCTTTATGTTAGCAGTCAGTTGAAAAGCTGACATTCTCCTAAGGTCCCTGCACACATTTAATGATCAAGTGTTGCCATACATTTAAGTGCGTCTGTTCTATTGCCATCTATACTAACACTATTCCACAAAATGTTCAGTAATGCAAACAAGCACCATGGAAAGGGAGATCTGTTTTTCCTGTATGTTACAAAAGTCTCTTTCTGTTATTTTTCCCTGTGTATGTTTTGGTGTACAGTCTAAGGCCTATGGCGAGGATTTAAATATTTGCCTGTGCTGAGAAGTAAGATACTAAAAAACGAGAGATTAGAAAAGGGGATAGCTATGGAGGAATTACCGGCTGAGAATATTCCTTTGCACTACATGTTATTTAAAAGTTATTTAAAAGTTCTGGGAAATGCATTTCTTCCACTTTTTCTTTCCTCGTCTTTTGGAAATGTTTGCAGAAAACTAAATTTGGAAGGAAAGAATCCCACAGCAAAAGAAGTACACAAGGAATTATCTTTCAAATGTTCTCTCTAATCACAAACAAATATTTCTGTTTTACTCTTCTCCTTCCAGCACAATTTCACTTTAATCATCCTGCACTGAAATCAGAACCCTGAATATAGAGACCCTTTTTTGTCTCAGTGGCCAAAGCATTTGCTTAGACTGGTTCAAGACCAGTGAAATTTGAGAGAAAAATGCAGCCGTTTAGTGTGACTAGCTCTGATGATAGAATATTTAGGTCAACAGGGATACAGTGATTGTGGTCTACACTCAAATTGCTTTCTTAATTAGGCGAAAAAAAAAAAAAAAAAAAAGGATTAGTTTAACCTTGGAGCTCATTAAGCTCCATGGGCTTAACTCTGAGCAAGCAATGATCAAAACCACATAAGGACTCTTTAATGTACTCTTTCCCACAGACAACATTCCCTGAAGGAGGCATCTTCCCAGTAGATCCCTAGGACTATCGTGTCACGGAGAGGCTATACCACAGAATGTGCACAGGGGACATTCCTGAGAGTTCTACCCTCTCACTGTGCCCCAACATTGGGCTGGAGAGCCAGGCACAAGATCTTCGTCCTGAACACCTATCACATTGTAACTTTTCATAGAGTTTTGTAAACTACCATTTGTCAAAGAGTAACACCGGAAGGAGATATAGCTTATAAACTCTGTGCTCAAATGAGTCACATTCTGGTACATCTGCACCTGAGCAGATGTAGGCAGCTAGGCAGCTCAAACCCACTCCCAATAGGACAATCAGAAACAGAATTTCAGAAACAGGAACAATCAGAAACCTGACAAGGTTTGAATGTCACCTCACTGCAGACTCTTCCTTGGAGCACAATTTCTAAGGAGACACAGAAATCTGTTCTCAATAACTACATTTTAAGTGCTGCTGAAAAGCACTCCTCAGAGCCTTTCCCAGCAGCTTACCAAGCTAATGCCTTCCTTTTAATCAGACATCACTGTGAATGGGGTAAAAGGCTCCAAATGAGGCAATAATGCACACATGCAAAGGTACATCACTCTCCCATATCAGCATGGACACGTAACAGACACTGTCTTGTCCATATGGTTTCCCTCCAAAAACCTGCATCCATAAATGGCAGGGAGAGGTGGCATGTCCTGAGGCATCTGAAGAATTTCGAGCAAGTCTTCACTTTACCTCTCAGCTCATCTGAGTTGAAGGCCAGAAAGTGGGCAGTGGAGAGATGAGGTGCCTCTAAGAGCAGGGCACCCCACAGCTGGGAGCTGATACTTTAGGCGGGATCTTCCTGAGAGATTTCCAGCAGAGCACTGCCTTATCCTCCTTTCCTGCTGCCACCTGTCTTAGCCATCCCTTCGAAAGATAATTGACCTCTGCATCATGGTCTTGCCTCAACTTTTCCAAACTGATGGCTGCAAAGGGTGTCAAATGCTGGTGTCCACTTCCCACCTGTTCCCACAGATGATTGCTACCCTTAATGGGATTTCAAAACTCCTATAAACACATAGACTAGAGATTAGCCAGACCTCTCTAAAGTCAAGGAAGAAAGAGAAACAAAGCACATCTACTTACATAGCAAATAAAAGAGCTGTTAGAAGTGGCATAATTCCAGTTCTTGACAGAAAGATTACATAGAGAGATGCCTATGTACATATAAGTCTATATCTCTTTGTAGGTGGCTAATGCCCACTGTGTTGTATGTTTGCACACTATGCAAAGCACATTGGAAAAAGTTGGAAAGAATTAAAGATTGCAGCTCTATCTATAAAAAGAAATAAAGGAGGGAGAGAGAGGGAGGGAGAGAGGGAGAGAGAGAGAGGGAGAGAGAGAGAGGGAGAGAGAGAGAGGAAGGAAGGGAGAGAGAGAGGAAGAGAGAGAGGAAGGAAGGGAGAGAGAGAGGAAGG
>NW_020454439.1:2205179-2292366 GCF_003342845.1 Nothoprocta perdicaria
GCATCAGATGGGGGAGAGAGAGAGGGGGAGAGAGAGAGGGGGAGAGAGAGAGAGAGGGAGAGAGAGAGAGAGGGAGAGAGAGGGGGACAGAGGAGAGATAAGGAATAAGCTGGATGAAAAATATTAATTTCTGCTGCGTTAACTCACCATAAAAATATGTTTAAGCCTTTCTATAGAAACATTTCTCAAGACTATGTTTCATTACTGTTACATTAAAACATTCTTTTGTTATAAATCTTGTCATAGCTCATTCCTCATTTTCCTTTCTGTAAAAACTTCAGTATTTAAAGTGATAGCTTTCTATAGATTTTTATATACCATGTGTAGAATTTAATAGAAAATTTGATCCCTTCTCTCAAATTCCATAGGCGAGTGCAAAAAATGCCAACATAAAAGACTTGACCTTTATTCCTAGCTTTATAAAACTCTATCACTATTAAATTCTGTAGGCTTTGTTTATAAATTCTGGATTAATGTTTCCCAAAACCATTCAGAATCCACCTGGAAAAGGAATGTAATGAAAATTGCCAGGCTTAACTTGTGTTGCGTTCAGTAACATCACAACCAGAAGCAGTGAAAAAAATAGAAAAATACAGAAAAATATATAACCAATGTGACTGAATACCCATATTTTTTTTCACAGCAGTATCATTGCATGGTGGCCTGAAGCATTAATTGATAATCAAGACAAATGGAAGTTTTAAATGGACATATATCATGTAGCCATGACTTATTACTCTTAACTATATGGGATCAGAATCTTAAAATTAAAGATATTTTAGCCGAAAAGTATTCATTTTGCCCTACCAGGACAGAACTGAGATTATGGAGTGAAAATAATCCCTCCCCTTTACTTCTACATGCAGAAACCTGATCTTCAGGAGACAAAAAGGAAAATAAGGGGTTGATGCAGGTAATTTTAGAGAAGGAGAAAACTTTTCACAATATCAGAGGTCTGGGGAGCAGAGCTGGGGAAGCTCATCGGTGGAAAGACAAAAAGCAGGAGTAAGGGAGAAGTGGCCTGAGCATGGAAAGTGATTCAAAAATAGACATTTAGATCAGGAAACAGACCCTTTAAACAGTGAATGTTGCTGTCTTTACCAGTGACTATACACACAATTTACGTGTTGTTCTGGGGTTTGTTATACAAAGCTAATTTCTTCTCTCAGCAAATGTCCTATTAACAGTTACGTTAGGTAAGATCTGATACAGAAGCATTGCTGTTAATAAACCATAAAAAAAAATCAAAAACAATTTAAAATTTATGGCAGCTTTCATCCTATCCATTGGAATTTATAATGCTAAAAGAAAATATTAGTCATATAGGTAATATATAGTCAAATAGCTTAAAGCTCACTCAACATATACAATGAGAGGTGAAGAGCTACTCTTTTAAGACAACATGGGTCTCTTATTGCTCATTATGAAGTTCAAGCAATAAAAGAGGAATTCTGACTAGAATTCAGTCTGAAAAGGCTGTGTATTCAAATCTCAGGTGACTGAGGACAGGATCAGTCATTGACCCCAAGAAAAAAGAAAAGAAAAAAAAAAACTATTAGAACAAGTTATATTTGCTATCTTGCTCCCCACAAGCTGCACGATGCTTCTTCTATCCCCAGCCTGAGCCCAGCGCTGTAGCTTTTCTCTGTTTCCATCACCTTTGCCTCCCAGCTACTCAGTCTATACAGGGTTGACATCTGAGAGGCAATACTTTCACTGAAGACCTCCAGAGAAATGCATTTACCAGAGTGAGGCTTTTTATGGCATCTAGAACTGATATAGTATGTGGTGGCTGATGCCTTTGAGAAAGGAGAAAAGAGGAGAGAAGAAGAGAGGAGAGATTCTTCAGCCTAAACTAACTCTATCTCTGTCACTTGCCAAAGGGGTGTTTTGCAAATATGTGGATTTTTTTTCCTACATCTGCAACCTTTCATGCATACTATAGCCAAAATCAGGTAGATGCAGCCACTTGGAATTGCTTTATCCAGAGGCTAATGAGGCTCTGTGCAGGCCCCAGTCTAACCAAAATTGAAGAAAAACAGGGTAAAAATTTTGAATTGTAGCATTGAGGTAGAAACTCCTAAAGCATACCATTCTTTAGGAATATTTGACCTCTTAGTCTATCATAAAAGATGCTATAGTTATATTGCATCTGTTCTTTCCTTGCATCTCACTTTGCAGAGAGCTTTACACTATTGAAGTCCAGCTGCATTTATTGCAGGGAGACTTGGAGGTTGCAGTGTCCCTCCAAGGGCACAAATGCTACCTGCAAAGTGGCTGCAGAGCTGAAAGCCCACAACAGAGCAGGAATTGCCCCCTATACCTGAAAGTTGGATCATTAATGACCTGAAGAAAGTGGATGTTTGAGTGTTCTCCCCATCTTTTTCAAGTAGTGGTCTGCCTCAACCCCCTGTTAATTCAAATCTAGCTATTCCCTAAGAGAACAAGCAGGATGTGAAGTAGAAAAGATGGATTGTGCTTGTAATTACCAGAAGGAATTCGTCATCCTGCAGCTCTGTCACCTGTCTCAACAAACCAGCCTCACAATGAATGGTGAGGAAAGATTCCAGCCCAGACATTGAGACGGGGAGACAGGGCCAACATTCATGGAGCAATCTGTACCTCTTTGCTCAGATGTGGTCTTTAAGAAAATCCATTTGGAATAAAAGAACAAGCCTATGCTTCTGCTGTCTGAAGGGATAGTATAAACACAGCAGAGACAGTATTCCAAAGATTACAAAAGAGTTGACACTGTGCAGAATCCTGCCTTCGAGTTTCCAAGTCCGTATTTAGGTACTTAAGATAGATCTATCTCTGTGGAAAATTTATAATGGTCTATTATAAACATATTTCTAGATGGCTGTTTGCTCAACAGTCTTACATTACTCTTTCTCTAATTTGTTACACTTACAAACAAAAAAGAACTGCGATTTGAGTCATATCATTATGGTTTAAATCTAGCTAGCTATGTGTATTTAATAAACTTTTTAATCAAAATGACTTTAATGAAAACAGTAAACCCTCCTGAAGTAGAAAAAAAAAAAACAAATAAAATATCTGTTCAACCAAAAATTCCCACTAAATCAATGAGAAATGCCAAAAGATCAGGAATTTGAAAAACAGGTTGCTCATTTAGATGCCTACAAGTAGCTTCAAGGGCTTTCATTTACCTCAGACACTCGATTTAAACCTAGCAATACAGGAAAACATTTGAAATAAGGGAGGAAAAATGTGGTCATATGGTTATGAAGGTGGTATGAAAATGATCTAGTACTTGCAGAGTGCTTTTCTGAAATGCAACTTTAACTTTCAAGTATATAATCAAGGTCAGATGCAGTCACAATATCAAAACTAGGTAGAGGATACCATGGCAGTAGGTATGCAACAACCCTCCCATCCTCTCTGCAAAAATAAATGTGATTCTAATCTAATGCTGTGCTTAACAGTTGGAAATTCGCTGTTAACTACATAATCCAGACTCTCACTCCAGTCACAGCAGTCCATGTGATTAAATGACCATAGACCTAGAGTCAGACTTCACAACCCAGACAAAACATGGGGTTATTTGAATGCCTGCAGACTTCCTTCACTTTACTAGACAATAAGAAAACAAAAATAAAGACAAACCCCAGACTGAAATTTCTTGAGCTCATTTGTAACTATCATTAGTAAGACACATCCCACTTCCCAGTAAAAGTGGGCTTTATAGTTACAGCCAAAGCATAGTCATCTTTATTGTGGAAAAGAAAAAAAAAAGGAATCAGTTCATTCAGCCCAAATATCAAGTTCTGAATAGTGAATGCTCAACACAACACTCAAAGCAAACAGTGCCAAGAAATCCATAAAAATCAAACTCTGCTATAGATGTGGCCAGAAGGATTTGGGCAGGAGCCCTCACTGACAGAGAAAAAGGGCACTGGCAGCTGCAAATTCTCAGGAAAAAAAACAGGAGTCTGGAACACATTCCTTTTCCTCGCTCCAAAATAGCCTCAAATGTACTTCAAGGCATGCTGCAAAAGCATGGAGCCTTGGAAACTTGGACGCTCTTCTGAAATGTTTCTCTTCCTGATGACAGCTGGCCACAGCGCCTCTGTGTGTCCACTTAGTCACTAAAGGCTCCTGGCTGGCAAATTTATCTGTCTGTAGGATGCTTCAGCATAAACCTCAAGGCACAGAGGCCTGGCATAACTCTTTTAAGTATCAAAAATCAAAGACATAACATTACTTAAGCAATTAATAAAATGAATTAATAAAGATAATACCAATGATTAAGGGCAATTCCCAATAAGGCAAAGAACCTAAGAAATGAACACCATAACTAAACTCTTGCCAGGGAAGTTTGCAATCCTCTTTTCTTGTGTCAAAAAAAGGTACAGATATGACCTGATGCTGTAGAGATTTGAGAGGTAAGAGGAAAGAGTGATGAGGCTCTTTCTTGGTTCATTGTACACTTTGAAGGCCCAAAGTTAGTTCTCATGCACTGTGCATTTTGCTCTTTGAAGATACCAAGTTTTGCTTGCATCTCATGCATGGAAAGGTAGATGTGGACAGAGCCCCTATTATTTGGACTCTACAAGGAAAGATCCATTACTCAGCCCAAGGGGAAAGTCAAATCGGGGCTTCTGGGTAAGGACAGACAGTAGCCTAGACTAAGCAGAATAAATGAAGCTGCTCTATGGGGTCTTTCTTTATTGCTTTGGATCTAACACTTGGAGGTAAAACAAGATCAGTTAATGCCCATTCAGATGTGCCAGAATGCTCTTGGGTGATGCCATATAGTAAAATACATACAAGCAAATGCAGCAAGAATTTTTATAGTGCTTTTTATTACTTGAGCCTTCCAAAACTTGAGCTTCATGACCTTGGCATTATCTCTGTTGGGAAAGTAAGCATGTCTGTCTTGCAGGCAAGTTAGCCTAGACATGCTAAGACAGAGCCTACTTTGCTAGGGAACTGCTAGGGAGAGCAGGGGTTTTGCAGAGAAGCAAATTCCTTATGCAGGTCATTGGACCTCCTCAATATTCTTTGAGATTCCCTGGTTCTGGGAAACAGTGATTTGCCGAGCAACTGCAGGAAAAAGCTGAAATAAACTAATGGAATTGTTAATAAATAATAAAATTTAAAAGAGAATAAAATGATTACATGCATGGAAAGAATAAGCCTCAGCTTTTGGCTAGTATGTATCTGCTCAGCACACCAAATATTTATTTTTGCAAGACAGACTGACTGGAAGATTCAAGTTTGTCCCAGGTGCAGTGACATAAATAACTATGATTATCTTGCTACTGATTGGCTCATAATTCATTCAGAAGAATTGTTTCATCCTGGTGACTCCAGCTTGCAAAGTCAGCACTCTAAGTACAAAATCCCTTGTGCAAAAAAGATTATCCTTTAGTCATTCATTTCTTTTCCTCCAACCTGGCCATTTCTCACTTTCATAATGCTCCTTAAGACTCATTGGTTAACATTTACTTTCAGCCACGCCCTTCCAATATATATAGATATATATCGGAATATATATAGCCATTAATCAACATAAACGTTAACTTTGATTCACTCTATTGTAGTGAATCAACTGAATCAACACTGATGTTCTCAAAAATTATTTCAGATGTTCAGATGCTTAATAGTCCTTATTTCTGTTTTTCTTGGTAATTCTTACTTATTCTTTCTGTATATTCAGTGCTGAGCAGAGCAGAACTTGCCATTCCCGCACATGAATCAAATAAAGGAGCAGTAATATAACTGAAAAGTAGGCACAATAGAAGTAGTAAGGAACAGATTTAGTATTAATATATTTGAAAACAGATTAAAAAAAAATAGTCAATACCAGGAAACAGAACTACCCATCTTGCAAAAAAAAAAGAAAAAAAAAGAAAAAAAAAATCGTAAGAGATGAGAGTGCTGGATAACCATCACTTCTTTTTATTCTCTCTCTCTCTCTCTACAAAAAGATTTTCTTTTCATCTGTTTTTGTCAAAGTTGTTCATGTTTTTCTTCCAGAGCTTTACTGAACACACACTTTTTTCCCCTAAAGAATTATAAATACTACTGGATTCAAGAGGCTGAGGTTTTAAGGAAACCATCAGCAATCATGATATCAACATGATGTGATCACTACAGTGGAAGAGACAAGATCATGTAAAACTTCAGGCCTGTGAATTAATGGAGATAGGAAAGGTTTTAAATAAGAATGAGTGCAATAGTGAAGAAAGATTACTGTTTTTATTTACATACAAATAAAAAGAAGGAACAAGGCCTTTCTATTATATGTTATTAACAGTATCCATTGCTTTACATAATTGCCCATTTTGAACTTCTGGCAGGTCCCAATTATGACTTTACTATTAGCAATTGCAATTTTGCAACTTCTGGACAAGCAACTCTAATTAAATAGGTAAATTCAGCTCTACTGGGTAAGTCAGAGCCTTATTCAGGTTGCATTTTAGATCTATTGTGAGCACAGTTTTCTGAGAGATTTTTGCAAAGAGGGAATTTTGCCCTGGAGACTAACCTAGTACTGAATTGTCCTTAATCGTAGCTTGAAAACCTGCACTTTTAAGGACTTACCAATTTATGGCTTTATGAAGTGCTTGTTTGACTTATTTCATGACTTATTAGTCATGCCTCCTGCTGACCACTCTTTATTGCTTTAATAAAGGCATCTTACCACAGTAAGAATTATCCCAATTAGGCTGGTTCACAACAAGCTTGTTACATTTCAGATAATAAATCAACTTTAGCAAAAAAACCAACAGGATGCAACTACACAGGAACCTGCAATCTGAGAGCCAGACCCAATATAGGTATTTATAAAAATTACATAGAAATTCTCATTTTTATGCACTTCTCCTTGGCCTTAACCTCAAATGGGAGCAGAGACAATAAATAAACCACCCCGAAGGTAACAGTTGTACCAGTGCAAACTGCTATTTTCCTGAAGGAAAACACAGAGTCAGCATGCTCTATGCTGCAACCTGAAGCTCATTCTTAAAAGCCTGTTTGAACTCAGCAAAGTAAACACCACCACTGTGGGGCTTTGTGTTCATGATTTCATGTTTGTAACTTCAGCAGTGCTTTCACTCTGCATGTGCACAGCTTGCAGCAACTGAAGGACCATCTTTCCTAATCCCCAGTCTACCAAATTCAGCTTAGGGGAGGAGCCAAAGGTGCTACTCACATACTCAGCATAGTGGAAAGTAGCATTTTCCCCTCACAGGTTATGTCCCCTTAGCAAGCCTTCAGCTTTGCTGCCATCACTGGTTTTACCAGCTACAGCAATCATGGCAAGCAGACCAGAGTACCTAGTGGACTCCAGCTTATGCTTTAACCACATTGCTCATGCAGAACTGCAAAGTTCTGTTGTTGAAACAGAGTGCTTTGGACAAGGGAGGTCAAGCAAAACCATTTTTAAATGGTTATTTTTCAGCACAGAAAATAACTTTATCCCTTTGCTAGCCTCCTAGTAGGGGAGATCTCCAGTGTCCAGGGAGGGACACTGCCTCTGCAATCAAGGAGACAACCTACACTGCTTTGAATCTGCATTTTCATTTCCTGGTGCATCATGCCCTGAAAGCATCTTTAATCATACCATTTTTCCTACCTATATCCCATTTCCACTTGTGAATATTCCATTACACATCTTTGCTTGGTATTTTGAGCATAATGAGCTAATTTTCTATGCCTATTTTGCTATTCAAAATGGTCACCTGAACGTGTATGATTTATAAACACATAAGGACACCTAATATCCAAACCTCACATAGCAGATTGGCTTGGTAGGACAGTTGGTATGGCGAGACAAGTAATAATGAATTACCCTCTATTCTAGTCAGCATCTTCTCTCTGCTAGTAAAATAGTGCTGCAACCCAAGTGTAACTGCAGACTCTGAAGTCTGGCCCTCTGGTAGATCTGCTGTCCATCACTATGCAGAACTGTACAGAAGACTTGCTGAAAGATAAAGATATATAAGCTTATGCTATTCTGTTAATTTGACTTTTTCCATTTGCCTCTTTTCCATTTACAAATTTGAGGAAAAAAAAAACCCTAAGTCAAACAGAAACTAAATCTTATATTTTTGGTGTGAATTTTAGAAGAATATGAACATAGCAATGATGCTATAAGCAGGTCTATTTTCAACATTTTGCTATTTTATAACAAGATGAGTTTCCCAAGAGTTGGAGTCAGGAGCATGGTCTGTGCCACCTAACCATGAGGAGGCCATTCTACCTAAATAGAGCTCAAGATCCTATGCCAAAGCAACTATGCATGAAGGGCTAAAGACCAAGAAAGCAGGCAGAAAAGTCCAGACACCTTGAAAAATCCTTGAAGATGCCTATGCCTTTCATCGCTAGAACTGGCTACAATCCTCATCCTGTTTAGTTTAAGGGCATGAAACAGATTATTCTTTCAACAACTCTCAAAGACCAGTGTGTCTAACTGTGCATGAGAGTGAATGAACAAACCTCAGAGAGTTCTTCCCAGAGTCCATAAATAAATCACTCAATCTAAAAATTTACTTTCTCATGATTATTTTTTTTTCCAGCCTAATACTTATTTCAAATACATCTCTTTGATAAACGGCAAGGTAGATAACTTTAGAAGGAAAACCTTAATCCACCTACCTGCCAGACAGTGGAACACCCTGATTATGCTTTCAAAATATTTCACACACATCATATATGCAGCACCATTTCTCAGAACAATGAAAGAAACTTAAAACTTTCTTTGTCAAAATAGCAGCAAGAATGAAAATTTCCTCGCAAAAATGCGAAAAAAAAACCTTTATCAGCTCTCAGATGCATTGAGTAGACAAGAAACAAGTCAAGATACAAACATGCTTCCTACCCCCTTGCTCCTTGCAGACTGACAACATGCACTTTTAACCCACATCCTCTGCATCTGACAGAGGAAGAGGATTGAGCTCTGGTTTGATTTAAGGCACATGAAACACTACCCTGAACATGATTATCCACTTGTTTATTTTTAGAGTAAGGATGAGTTGATACATCACCAGCCACCTATGATTCCTGAGCTCTCATTTCCTTTGGTCGTTAGAGAAGGATCATTTTAATTAGCAGTGGAGCACAGAGGAGTCAGAGAGCAAAGCAATAGAAAATCTATTCCAAAAATGGCAAGGAGGGAAGGAGGGAAGGAGGACACATACACAAATACAACATTTCCAAAGAGCTTATTTCACAAGTGTGGCACCCACCTGCCACACTTTGAGAACTTTGACAGCAATGTACCAGCAGCTGACATAAATGCACTGGTGCCAGCAGCTCTGCCTTCAAAACCCAGCGAGTGAGGCAAATAGCCATGAAATGACAGACTACCTGCACAAAGCCAGACCTCCACTTACAGACACTGATGGTCTTGGAAGTATTTCTAATTAAGCAATAGCTATTTCTCCAATAGTCAAATGAATCAAGCATGACTATATTGTGCTCCACTTGCTCATTTACTCCTAACAAATGTTATTAATTATAACGTCAGTGGAGTTTGCATGCTTGTAGGGCAGATATTGGGTGAAGTATTGCATTACATGAGTAAAGACTTGGTACTACAAATCAGGCAGTATGCATTCCTAAAATAAATTAAATTGAATTAAAAAAAAAGACATACTATAACTTTTAAATGTTGCTCCTACCATTAAAATTTCTAAGCATCTAATTTAACCAAAAGCATGAATGACACCAGCTTTTAGGAAGAAAAAGAAAACACACACACACACACCAAAAAAAAAAAAAAAGTGGTAGTTTTTGACATTTTTTTCTTTTATTTTTCCATGAAAAGGTGACAAACAGATGGTGTATCAGGCAACCGCAAGAACTGCATAGCAGTAGTTTAAGAAAGCATACAGTGCACGTCACCACATAGACATTGTTAGAGACAGATACAAATTTAAAAAAAAAAAAAAATCTATAGAGACAGACCACACATGCTCACTTTGTCTGAGTTGGACACACGTTCTTATACACATAGAAGGTATTCCAGCAATGTGATTCCAGCTGTACCAGCTACATGATTTTCCTTCAGCATGAGTTTGCTGCTTTGAAGCAAGAAATGAGCTCCAGTGAGGGCAGTGAAGAGTAGAACCCTAGAACACGAAGGCAAGGGCATGCAGCGTATCCTCCAGTGCTCCAGCTGGACATAAGTGCGCAGTGCTGAGACCGTGTGCACCACCCTGCTCATGGGCCCGTGCAAAGCCCACGGAGGCTGCCCCACTACCACACCTAGATTCAAGGGCTGCCCCAGCATCACCCTGCCAAATAAAAACGTGCCAAGAAGCCTAAAAGATTCCCAGCTAAAAGCGGAACGGAGCCCCGTTTCCACATGCACCAGCCATCCCCTCGCCTGGTTGCTTGTGGAAAATAAAACGAGTTCCACCCCAAGCTCGCCCTCCAATATGCCCTCGAGCGGTGGGAAGCTGTGCGGGGGCAGAGGAGCCCTCGTACCTGTGTCGGACCGGGCTCCAGCAAGGACAGCGAGGGCTTCGGTGGGGACTCGCTGCTGCTCCTCCGACAGCAGGCGAAACCGCCCCCGCGCATCTTCCTCGCACTCCCACAGGAGCGGCGGCCGAGGCTCCCTGCGCCGCACCGCGCCGCGCCGCGCCCCGCACCGCCCCGGCCCGGCCCGGCGGGGCGGGGCCGCCCCCCAGACCCGGCCCGCGCCTGGGAGGGGGCGCAGAGCTCCTGCCTTCCTCCTGCGCGCCAAGGAAGGGGAGGGAAAAATAATGCAAACATTTTTAAAACATAAAGGAATGACTACCTGTACTTGCTTTGCCGCCCGGGAGTTTTTAAAAACTACCTGCGTGTTTTGGTGAGGGTGTGGGATTTTTAAAAAAAAAAAAACTTTTTGTTGTCGTTGTTGTTGTTATTTTGCAACTGCAAGTTTCCTGGTGGTTTTTGTGGTGGATGTTTGCTGGGTAAGTGTGGGTGCACACACGTGATACAGAGCACCAAGTGCCGCATTTTTTTCAGGATCCTGCTAGCAAAAACAAAAAACAAACAAACAAAAAAAAGGAGACAAGAAAAAAAAAAACAGAAGAACAAAAGAAAAGTGCATGAGCACATTAAGAGAGTGGTGCAGGCACTACAAACTTCTCAAAATACGCTCATGCAGCAGCAGCAAAAAAATCACTTTTCCTTTACCTTTCTCTGCCTTTCAGTGTTCCTTGAGAAATCTTGGTGAAAAATTGGAAAATCCTTGAACTCCATGTGAACTGATCTGCGCAGAGACTGTGCTGCTGCAGTGAAACAGCCAGCCAGATACCATTGTCACTGCCATTTTCAGAGTACAAGTGAACATTGTGGTTTTCCTCAGCCCACAAGAGAGAGTGCACCCCAACCTCTGCTTGCTGTAGTCATGCAAACAGTTAATACACTCTCAATCTCCCTTCCTGATAAGGCCACAAGTGCTATTTTCTGCTGCTGCAGTGCTTAAGCATATAAATTTGATGGATTAGCAAGACTCTGGCGAGGTCATTCTCTGAATTAACACCAGGCAACCTGAAGGTGGTATTTGTCTGACTGACATCAAATGGCTCCACTGAGCGCATTCACAGACGAAGGGGTCAGGGGGAGGCTACCCATGTAATTAGCATTATTCATGCTTGAGCTGATTACTGATATCACTTAAAAGATTTGTTCCAAAACGTCCACCTAAAGGAAGTTCTCAAGGCTAAACTGTGAGCTCATTCCCACCAGTACAGGCTGGAAAAACCTCTGTTTTAAGCTGTAGAGATGCTGTATTTCAGACTGCCCAACTCCAAAGCGAGAATTCCTAAGGCACTTTAGTGCATGGATTACATTGGAATTTGATGCCCAGCTGATTTAGGCCCTTGTTAAAAACCCACTAAGTATCTAACTACCTTTACAAATATGACCACCTGGTGCAAAGGGCATTTTCTCTGATGTGATTTCTTTCACAAAAACAAGCTGCTGCCTTGCAAGGGAACAAGCTGAAGCAAGGTTGAATAAGACCCCATATCGTTTGTAAAATAATAGTTTGCCACAGTGTGTAGGCTGTTCCCTAAATGAGTGTGCTTGACATAATTTAGCTGGCATAAGTATTTATATTAGCTTTTGGATGCACTTGTACTTTCTGCATTTTGAATTTCAGACTGTTAGACATCTGTTTAAAACAAGACTCATTTTACTTACAAAGAGGAGAGTGGGCAAAAGGAGTGAAAATTAAAACTAGGGAAAAATAACCTTCCATTTTATTGAGCTTTTAGAAACTCATTAACTGATCTTTCTAATAAAACATGCTATATATTTTTACAGAAGTGCTTATTACTTAAATTTCTTAAATAAAATTGAGTAATTAAGACAAGAATCATACTCTTTGAAAATGGGTTAAACATACAGACAGTATGTGAAACAGCAGGTAAGGATTAAGTCCCTATCTATCCTGTCCACCCGCATTTCCTACTCTGATTTTAAGCAATTTGCATTTATATTGGGAGATAAACTTAACCTGTCTCCCCTCCCCAAGGTCTGAACTAAGAGGCTACAGTGTTCAACTGCTGGAAGCCGATGATTGCTGTGATATTTTCTCCGTCAAAGCAGCTACTTTACCTCTCAGGATTCACATGTGCTCCTTGTACATTTAAACCAGTGGCAGCTGCAATCACAGTAGGTACAATGAGCAAGGAAAGGTAATCACATGCATTTATCTAAAACACTATATTATTTTCTTTCCTACAGCAAACAGATGAATGCACAGTATAGGTTAAATACGCAAAGGAAAAAAAAGTTTCTTTGCAACT
Source organism: Nothoprocta perdicaria (assembly GCF_003342845.1). Classification (NCBI taxonomy): domain Eukaryota; kingdom Metazoa; phylum Chordata; class Aves; order Tinamiformes; family Tinamidae; genus Nothoprocta; species Nothoprocta perdicaria. Next base: position 2,217,953 of record NW_020454439.1, read on the forward strand.
AGCTGCTACTAAGATCAGTAAGCTCAAAGCTCTGGGAAAATCAGGGAGAGAAACTGATTAGGAAGACAAGCCAACCTGCCCAGGTAGCAGCTACACACTAGAAATAGAATTACACATCACACAGTAATCTTGTGAAATGAAGTGGTAAAAAAACGCTCTCTTTTTAGTAAGAGCATTGTGAGAAAGATGATTTCTGCTACATGAAAATGATTAGTAGAGATGAACACATTTAAAACAAAAAAAAAAAGTCTATTAAAGTTACTTTGATGTGTTTTATAAACATTCTGCTCTGAACCTACATAAAGATACTCCAACAGATTTAATCTGTATTTTTTCATAGCCTGTTTATTTCTCTGTCATTCTCTAAAGTTTGTGCTGGTGAGGCAGAGCATAAGAACATGTGCCTAAGCAACATTCTGGTAGAGTTTGAGAGCTTGTGGAGTTTGCAGATATGCTGTTTTGGGGCTTTCAGCTCCAGAACATCCGTTGGCACCAGGAGGAATCCAAGTCAGGAATCATAAGGAGGTTGTACTTATTTTTACCTAGTGAACTGAAGAGAGAGGAAAAACTGTAGCAAGCTGTTCTTCATGCATCAGAAATATTTCCAGTTTGCCAGTAATTCCCAAATGCAGCGATGAGCCTAGTGCAGTGATAGAGAATGGATCACACATAAATGAAATCCTAGCCAAGAATTGGAGTGAGCCTTGGTAAGTCAAACTGAAGCAAGGTAGATCAGCCTTTGGTTTAGCTGTTAATTGCATTTTTTCTCCTCGTAGTGTTGATCTATTACCTTTCCCAAATGCAATTTGGAAAATCACCAGCTCTAAATGAAACACACATTGCATTTAATCCATATTCTCTAGTAGATGAGATGTCCCATGTCATACTAATTTAAGAGCTTTTTTATTGATATGGATATTATTTTTCTTCTGTGGTTAACATTGCCAAGTAAACATATGCAGGACAGTTTATTTTACCTAACAAACTAAATAAAGCGAAAAAGTGTATTTCTCCTTCTGTATTCATTCTCATTATGATAGTTAAAATCCTCACAATGGTTACATATAGTGGTTTGTGGTCACAGTTTTTGGGAGAATCCTCTAGTACTTACATTAACAATAGGTAGACCTATCTAGGAGTAAATAAATATTAATCATCAGTGTATCACATTTAATTGAACTCCATGCAGCTGTAAGTTTTGGATGAGAAATTGAAAGCCTACAGATGAGCTTTTTTGAAATCAAGCTAAAATCCAATCAGATTCCAAGGAACATTCTCTGAAGATTTTTCTCAAAAGCTTCACACTACCCACAAGGAGACAGACCTGGGGTCCAGTCCCTGCTTCTTGGTATACTGTGATATTTATATTGGGGAAAAAAAAATGTGTAAGTCCAAAGTGCAAGTCTTTTCACAGATTCACAGAATATTTAAGGTTGGAAGGGACCTCTAGAGATCATCTAGTCCAACCTTCCTGCTCAAGCAGGCATGTGGCACAGGGTGGCATCCAGGCGGGTTTTGAAGACCTCCAGAGTAGGAGACTCCACAACCTCCCTTGGCAGCCTGTTCCACTGCTCTGTCACCCTCACAGTAAAGAAGTTGCTCCTCACCTGGAGACGGAACTTCTTGTGCTTCAGCTTGTGGCCATTACCCCTCGTCCTATCGCTGGCCACCAGTGAAAACAGCTTGTCCCCTTCTTCCCTGCATTCTCCCTTCCTGAACTTATACATATTAATCATATCCCCTCTGAGCCTTCTCTTCTCCAGAGAAAACAGGCCCAGCTCACTCAGCCTCTCCTCATACGAGAGATGTTCCATTCCCTTAATCATCCTGGTTGCCCTTCTCTGGACCCTCTCGAGAAGCTCCACGTCCCTCCTATACTGGGGTGCCCAGAACTGAACACAGTACTCCAGGTGCGGCCTCACCAGAGCTGAGTAGAGGGGCAGAATCACCTCCCTTGATCTGCTGGCAACACTCCTCCTGATGCAGGCCAGGATCCCATTGGCCTTCTTGGCCACGAGGGCACACTGCTCACTCATGGTTAACTTGGTGTCAACCAGGACTCCCAGGTCCCTCTCCGTGGAGCTGCTTTCCAGCAGGTCGACCCCTAATCTGTACTGATGCCTGGGGTTATTCCTCCCCAGGGGCAGGACCCTGCACTTGTCCTTATTGAACCTCATGAGGTTTCTCTCTGCCCAACTCTCCAGCCTGTCCAGGTCCCTCTGGATGGCAGCACAGCCCTCCGGAGTGTCGGCCACTCCACCCAGCTTGGTGTCATCCGCAAACTTGCTAAGGGTGCATTCCGTGCCCTCGTCCAGGTCATTGATAAACAAGTTGAACAGCACTGGGCCCAGCACTGACCCCTGGGGGACACCACTGGCCACAGGCCTCCAACTGGACTCGGCCCCATTTATCACCACCCTCTGAGCTCTGCCATCCAGCCAGCCCTCGATCCACCGCACCGTGCACTCGTCTAGTCCACTGTCCTGGAGCTTCCGTATGAGGATGTTATGGGAGACAGTGTCAAAAGCCTTGCTGAAGTCAAGGTAGACAACATCCACGGCTCTCCCCTCATCCAGCCAGCCTGTCATCCCATCATAGAAGGCTTTGAGGTTCGTCAGACATGACTTCCCCTTGGTGAATCCATGCTGACTGCTCCTCAGCAGCTTCTTCTCCTCCATATGCCTGGAGATTCTCTCTAGGATGAACTGCTCCATCACCTTTCCAGGGACAGAGGTGAGGCTGACCGGCCTGTAATTGCCCGGCTCCTCCCTCTTGCCCTTTTTGAAGACTGGAGTGACGTTGGCTCTCTTCCAGTCCTCGGGCACCTCCCCTGCTCTCCAGGACCTCTCAAAGATGATGGAGAGAGGCTGAGCAATAACCTCGGCCAGTTCCCTCAGCACTCTTGGGTGCATCCCATCTGGGCCCATAGATTTTTGAGTGGCCAGTTTGCCTAAGTGATCCCTAACCCAATCCTTCTCAACCCGTGGAAGGTCTTCCTCTAGCCCATTTACATCTCTTCCATTTGTGCCCTGCAGTTCATGGGGGGTCGTCTTAGCAGTAAAGACAGAGGCAAAGAAGGCATTTAGTAACTCTGCCTTCTCGGCATCCTCCATCACCAAGGCCCCTTCCCCATTCAGCAGTGCACTAACATTTTCCCTCGTCTTCCTCTTGCTATTGAAACCCTTGCTTATAGAAACCCTTCCTGTTGTCTCTGACTTGCCTCGCCAACTCTAATTCCACCCGGGCTTTGGCCTTCCTCGTTTCGCATCTGCAATCTCTGACAATGTGCCTGTATTCCTCCCACGTGGCCTGTCCCTTCTTCCACAAGCTCTACACCCTTTTTTTCTCACTCACTTTGTCCAGTAATTCCTTACCCATCCATACAGGTCTCCTGCCCCGCTTACTCGACTTCTTTTTTGTGGGGATACACCGATCCTGAGCTTGGAGGAAGTGGCGCTTGAATATCAGCCAGCTCTCCTGGACCCCCTTTCCTTCTAGGACCCTGACCCAGGGGACTGCTCCAAGGAGCTTCCTGAAGAGGTCGAAGTTGGCTCTCTTGAAGTCCAGGGTAACTATTCTACTTCTYGCMCCATCTCCTCCACGCCGGATCATGAATTCCAACATCTCGTGGTCGCTGCAGCCCAGACTGCCCCCAACCCTCACATTTTCCACTAGACCATCTCTGTTTGTTAGTATTAGGTCTAGCAGCGCCCCTCTCCTTGTTGGCTCCCCAACCACCTGCGTCAGGAAGTTATCTGCAATGTTCTGCAGGAACCTCCTGGACTGTCTGTTCCTGGCTACATGGTTTTCCCAGCAGATATCAGGGTGGTTGAAGTCCCCGAGGAGGACCAGGGCCTTTTCCCTATAACAGTGTGCAGCAACCACCATCCTATTGAAAGAAATAGTTAATACTATCCTGCAGAAAGGGCTCTGACAACAAGGAACCAGGTAGTTAAGAACTGCCTTGCAGAAGCATAATGCAAAAAGATTCCCAGAGATAAGCAGCAACTAAATTCAGATACCTCTAATAGCAAGAAATGAGGAGTAGCGAGTGAAGGCATCTAAGCCTAGAAGAGAGTATGCACAAGAGTAATCAGATATGCACCTCCTTGAAGCTAACACTGATCCATGTGTGTCTTAGGAAAGACAATTTATGGCCTTCTCCTTGAAGTAGCACTTGGGCAGCACCCTGTTCACTGTGGTATTTAACACAGAATTCCAAAGCCTTCTCTTCTCCAGCCTTCCAAAGAGGTGCCACAGCAGGAGGTGAAGGCACAGGGGGAAAATAGCTATGCAAGCTGAACCCCCTGAACATGAAGAAGTCAAAAAGGATATTGACATGCTTAATTCATTACCACCCAGCTGTGGAATTATGAGAGTCTGCGAGCTGGAGCAGATGTGGGAAAAAAAAAAGTCAAAATGGACAGAAATATATTGTGAAAGGGGTTGGTTTGTGAGGTCTTCAAAAGCACAGAAAGATGTTTTAAACTCTTCATGCAAGTTTGCATGCTCAGTAACCACTTATGACAGATGCAGATTCAAGTATTTACAGCACAAAATGCTGAAAGTATCCAGCTCTGTGATTTCTCTTCAGCCTTATCCATCCATACAGGAACACATCCAAATTGTCAGTCAAACTTTGAACACAAAATCTTTTCAAACTCCCATGGGGTATTTCCTAAATATGTCTTCAAAGTGCAGATGAGTGTTTAATTATTATTTTAATTACTGTTAAATACCTTTCTATATTTTATATATCAAGCTAAATTAATTAATGATTATGATTTTGCATTAGGTATTTAACACTTTGCTTTGGGAGACTATTTGGTGTGAGTGGATTTTTAGACAACTGTTTATTTCATGTAAAGTAGTGACATGAAAAAGTTATGCTTTGATGGGAATTTATAGTGGGAATATGGGAATTTATATTCCCCATGGCAAAAAATCATCTTTATCTCCAGGAAAAAGAATGAGATTCTTGTTTCAGACTCCAGACTTCCCAGTTTGTCAATTTCCACAATTTTCTTACTGAAATTCAGGTTGTTTCAAGTATCTGTATGCAACAGCATAAATGCCGTATTGCTTCTGCAATTCCCATTTTGATTTTGTGAGTGCTAAGTTTAAATCTGCCACACAGAGTTAGTTACATGAAAAGCCTTTCAGGTCATTTTCTAGCTCTAGCAACAATTGCTTGAATACCTAATGTGCACAGTCTTTTTTCAAGTTGCTATACTCTGTCACTATTCCCCGCACCCTGCCCCCCCAGAAAAAAACCAAAAAAATCTCCACAGCTGTCATACACTATCAATTTTCCATTTCAAGCATTAGTTCTCAGGTCCTTTACTTGCTTATTTATATAAAAATGTATGCTTCCTTTACTGTGCTTGACTACTCTGAATGCAATATCTTCTTTCTCGGGATCACTAAACAAGTGTATATTAGGTTACCTTACACATCTGTTAGAGATTTATAGAGCCAGTACATGCCTGCTTCTCTTCTCACTCTCACCAAATTTCCAGATTACCGTGATCAGAAGGAAGAGAAACCACTCTTAGTGTCAGTACTGGGCAGCCTTGAATTTTTTTTCATGTTTTGACGAAAAGGAAAAAAAAGGGTGAAAGAGCTATAAAGAAGTACAACTAGAGATGAACAAAATGAGGTAAAACTGGAAAAAGTTTCAGATGTACAACTGCATATTGGTTCATTTGTTACAGAGGACAAGATAGAAAGGAAAGTTTGGTTATCTAATTTCAACTTCAGCATCTCAACTTCCTCTCAAGTTAGACATGCGTCCACTCAAACTTCGAGTCCTGCCTACATTTTTTCATCTGATTCATATGCGTACATGAGGCCAATGCTCATTCAAGCTTTAAGTGATACAGTGTGGATGCAAGACATATTGCAATATGAATGCAAGGTACCAGTCCAGACATGGCATCTATTGGGGTGATTTTCCCTCAATGATGCCTACAGTCTATCAAGGTGCCTCTTTTCACTGTAATTAGTGTGCTGACTATACCCCACAAGGTTTATTTTTTTAGGATTCTCTTCTCTCAGATTTTTACTCAGATTGATTGAATACCCTGCAGTATATTCAAAAATGTGGTTTCTTATTTGTCAAAGGGAGATCTTCCTGTCAGGCAATGTTGTCCAATAAGGAAAGTTCTGTAATGGTAGGGTGCTTTCTCAATCTGCCTTTCCCACATTTTCTGAAGGGATAGAAACAAAGGGATTCCAAATGACATCTTAAAACAACAACTCTGTAGATGACCAAATAAATCAAGTATCTTCCCTATGTGTATTGGAACAAACTGAAGCATGGGAAAGGAAATACACAATTCGTAAAGACTTTACTATTTACTCTTTACTAAAGATAGGATAAAGGGGATAACACTCTTTACTATCCTTGTGTCACACTGATTGCACTACTGTAATAATGTTAGATCTAAATAGCTACTCCTTGTTCCTAAGCTATTTTCTCAGATAGGAATATTTTTCTGCTGACATGCATCACAACTAAAACAGGTTCTTTATTACATTTCAGTAGGGGACATGCCTTCTCTCCCCGGTCACTGGCTTTTCAAAGATTTTTACACTCCCTGCACATACCAAAATGCAAGTGCCCAGCCCTTGCTGGGTACTCGCAGCCTCAGCAAGAGGCTAGCACACATATTGCACAGCCTTGCTCCAGTCTGACTGCTGCAATCACATGCATGTACTAGGTGTCTTATGGGTTGGTCCTAGTCCCTAGCAGGACCAAGAGATCCAGTCCTGCTGAGCAGGACAACAAGAGCTGAGGGCTATTAAGCAAAGACAGTATTTTATCACATCAGAGGATGTGTCTTTAAAATCCAAGCAGAAGGAAGCTTTCAGACAGAAGTAATTTAGTTAAAGGGCTAATATGCTAAAGTCTTAATCTCCATTTCTTCCAATGCTCAAATCTATATTAGTTCTGAGTTTAAGATCATGCCTTCATTAGTTTATTCAAAACTCAGATTAAGTTTTTCCATGAAAGTAGGCAGGGGAGACTCAGCTAGGATGCAGAATACAAACTGAACTGAAGATGAGCACGATTCTTAGCTAATAACACATAAACATATGCAATTAACTGCAACCCATATGTGGTTTTATCTCACTCAACTTTCTGCTACAGATGTCATGACTCAAATTGACTCTTGTATGTGTCTCTTCCTGCCCATGCTTCTCTGCCCGGATTCACAAAAAAAGTGAAGTGGCTGCTAGAAAAAATACAGCTGCCATTTTGTAGATTCAGGATGCTTTTGACTGACTGAAAGAATCTTTGTGGTACTCCTCAGTTTAAATAGATTTGTAAAGCAAATAATCATATCACTCTCCTTGGATTGTAATCCATAATCATTATATGACTAATGATGATATTTAAGATATCCACATTTTTGGCAGGAAAGCATTTGGCAAACAGAATTCTACACTAATGTTTTAATTTACATATTTGTCCTGTGCACTCTTAAACTAATGAATGAAACCATTATAGGCCAGTACCAATATAAAATATATGCTAAAAATATGGGGAAAAAATACTCTAAAAATATCGCTATTGAGCTAGAAAATAAAAACAAGTAAAGCAAAGCAAAAAAAAAAAACCACAAAAAATGCTAGTTATATTTCTGGAGTAGAATATTTGAAGGTTGTTCTGGACGTGTATAACAGCTTTCTTTGTCTTCTTGGGCACAAGCAGATGTGGGTCATGCTTTAAGCACTAACTACACAACTGCTTGCCTAGAGGATGTGCTAGCTAACGGCATAGGAAGGAAGGAGCTATGGCTGCTGCTAATAGAGTGATCAAGATCTTCCTGAAAACAAGAAGTTCCTGAAACATGCTCTTCAGAAAAGTTTGTGTTACTATGAAGGTAATACTGAGAAGAGAATACTGGAACTGTTGTACAAACGCAGCCCCAGGCCTCATACATGCAAATCCTACAGTAAATTACATTCATTCAGAGTTGGCATTCAGCAACCTGCAAGAACTAAGCTCCCAAGGTGAACTATGGTATAAAGGTCCTCTTCTTGCTCTGTATTAGCAACATAACTTTCTGGGATGCTGCTGTTTTCTGGCAGATCAACTTCTACCACAGAGGTCTAATTAATTTCTATGCTAGTGTATTTTTAAGACAAATTCCTACTCTAGAAGGCTGCCCTTGTGCTCTGTAGCTAGATATAAAGGCAAACTTCCTTAATAAAGGGGAAATGATTGGCATACAGGCATGAATTAAAAACATATGCACCAGGAAAGGCATGTTTGCAATTAACTGAGCTTCCTCCACTAGCTTCTCTCCTCTGGGTTTATATGAACCCAGCTTGCTCTTTGAAATACCAACTACATCTTCCTAACATCATACTTCACCTCACTAGAGCACTTAATTGAATGCTCATGAGGTATCCACGGAAAAGAACAAGGGAAAGGTGCATTTCCTGCCAAGACTGGAATGCATGTCTGTTACACAGCTTTTTGCAAGGAGGAAAGCTGCAAAAACAAAGCAAAGCACAGAAAGAAAGCAATGAAAGAAATTCTGGATGAAAAATAGGTCCTTCCAGCCTACAAAATACTTCTACTTGCTTTCAAGCTTATGCATGTCATTAATGTGTCTTTCAAGAACAAAGTTTGCATTAACTGCTAGCTATTTATAAATTTGGAAGATGGTGATTACAGCATAAAAATATTAAATGCTCCTTAAGGAAGACAGAGAGTTGGCTCAAAAATACAATACAAAAAAAAAAAAAAAAAAAAAAAAAAACCCACACCCATAAAAAAAAAGAATGAAAAAGAGCTATATGGATTGCAGGAAAAGAAAAGATAAACATAAAAATGATGTGCAGGCTGTTATGATCAATTTCTTTATTTTAGTGTGTACCTTTAATTAAGGTAAAATGAAGTAGTATGTTTCATTAACAAAAAAGTAAAGTAGCTGGCATGCTTTATCTCCACAAGACTACTGATGTCCCCTTTTTCATAGGTCAATCTGCAGTACAGTGCTCTTACTACATGTAATGAATTACTAGTGCATCAAGTATCATCTTCAGCACACTGTAGGAAGACTTTTCACAACAAATCTTCCATAAAACTACATATTATTGTCAATAGTATTATTCCCTGGAAAGAAAATGAGATAGCAACACATTAGTTGATATGAATTTCATGGGGTCCAAGGTCATAGCTGTATGACATCCACAGTACAAATAAAGTTGCCTTTCATGCTAATACATATTCCCTTGGTACTTGTTTTATTCTAACCGTAAAAGAGCTGGTTAAACATATAGCTCATGAGAAGAAGAAAAATTAAGTTTAAGAGTCTGGACTGTCAATTTAAAGAGCTTTGCCTTTGTCATTCATTCTCCCAGCCAAGAAAGGTAGCATCATGTAAGCAAAGAAAAAAGCAAAACCTTCAAAACTCTTTTTGAGCAGTTTGTACCAAGTGCCAAGACCATGGAAAATGTTGATTTTCCTACAGAGAAGAGAATGATTTTTTTTTTCTCCATTTATGGAAAGAAACTCTTTCAGAGAGACTTCTGTACCCTAATAATGGCCTGAAATACTGAAAATTGCACGTGGTCATATCCAAATTTTGGAGTATCCACAGCTATACTTGCCTTTTCAGGTGACCTATTGTAATATTTTATCTGGTTATTCCCAAAGCCACTTGCAACACTGTAACCAGTATTGACCCCGAGGCAAGAGTTGCTAATTCTCACCTCTCCTTTTACATAAGAAAAAGGCTCATTTTAAAAAGAGAAAAGAAAAGAAGATTGGGAGTGAAAACTTCCATTGCCAACAATTCACAATAAATAAATACATAAAAACAACAACAGCAAAACAAACAACCACTGCCTTTCCCCCTCACCATCCAACTTCTGAAAGCACAGAAACCATGCCAAAACAGAGAAAACTGCTCTGCTCACAGTGCACCCCAGTTCATCATAAGTGAAAAGTTCAGCACAGCATGAAGACTTTGACATTTAAAGCACATCACTCCCTATTTTCCCTGCAATGTGACCAAAGTCAGGACAATTAGCCCCTATCCTGCACTAGATGACCATGTTGCATGTGGGCTGATTGAATTTCTATGTGCCTCCAGCAGCAAAGAGCCTATCCAGCCTGCACAACCACTAGGAGGCAAGGTAGCAAGGGCTTTGATAGTTGCAACTCAACTTCTGCCGAGTTCCTCTGTGCAAGATGAGTGTCATCACATGGGCACCCTATCCATCTCAAAGAAAAAAAAAATAATTAAAAAAAGAAAACAAGAAACAAAAATCTAGGGGACAAGGACCTGTGGAGGTAGCTGAAGTATTCAGGTATTTTGAAGAATCAGAAAGTTCTAAGACGTTACCTGCGGAGTCCTTGCTATTCCTAATGTAAATGCAAGGAGTCAGGCATTAAGGATAAATTTATAAACCTCCTTGAGACAGAGGGGTGAGATTTATATTACTTCCAAGTTCAAGCCAAGATTAGCAGACTCAAATGCTTAAGATTTACAACATAAGCCTACATTCAGATTTCCTCAATAACAACTTTTTCTGACATGCCAGTCCCATAGCACCTCTTCGGTCACCAGCGGTGTTATTTCATAGCTACCAGTATGAAACTTAAGGTTTAAAATTCATTCTGCTTTTAGCAGTCTTTTACTTTAGTCTTAAGAGGGAGATAACAGCTACTTATCTGTTTGGGAGTGATTCCCCAAACTACTAAACAAATCACTGTACATCTACTGAGATCATCTGACCCTAAACTCCAAGCTAAATATAACAGATTGTTTAAAAACACATTTATTATTCTAGCCTGATCTGTGTTAGAGAAGCCTTTTCTTTATTGCTTATTTCTATTTCTTAGTCAAAATGATAAAACAAAACAAGAATACTTACTAACTTCAAGTCCAGCATTTTCACGTGTTATCCCTTGCAACATGCTATGGGAAATGAGTACAACCTGCCCAGTTCTGCTCTACCAGTAGGCTGGCATCCCTTACTGCTTGTTTCTGTGACTCCTTAGCATATGTACTCGTGAGGCTGCCAGCAATGTTGCCACAAGCACCATAGCTCTGGAGTACAGAGAAATGCTTTCTTGAGTCTTCATTTTCACTACTAGCTGAGTTTTCAATGCAGCTGGACAAACAGAAAAGTGGGATTAACACTGGAGCAATGTTGCTTTTTAAAGCCTTCCACACCAGAAACATTCCTGCTTTTACATATTGACCAGAATTTAATTAACTAGCTTCAGTAATGTCGACAAAAAAAAAGTTGCTGCAGAACAGAGCACAAGATAGCGTAAAATAAAGCAAAATTGCTGATTACAAGTGAAACGAAGGCTCCAATTTCAAAGGGAGCTCAAGTTTGTGAGCAGGAAAGCCCTGTCACCTTGCTGGTCATGCCAGTCAATCAGCGCAGCCACTTGGATCACGTCCACCAGGCTCCTCACTGACCATCACCAAGCTGGGACAGATGCAGATGACAACAGGCAGACCTTCGCTGGACAATTCTCCCACCATGTCACGCCCGTTTTGAAGGCTGAATGGTGACAACGGGTTGTATACACTGTGTGCCTGGTAGCAAAGCAAACATCCTGCCATGCTGCTTCCCTCTGGCACAGTGCATTGCAAAGCTGTGCTGAATACACAGAGCAAACCACACAGCAAGGACAATTGGGACAAACAGGCAGCAGGGATAAGGAAGGATGTTATTCCAGGAGCCATCTACTGCCAGCCCAGCAGTGCTCACATTAACACGCAAAGCTTTCCAGGGAAAGATGATCACTATCTATTCTGCAAAGCTGTCCAATATACTCCCACAAGTAATAAGCAAATTAATAAAGAAGATTTATTTAGCTCTATTTTCAGCTCTATTGCAGCCTGGCTATCTCAGTCAGATGTGCCCGCCATAGTTCATCCCACAGCTCTGCCCTTACATCATAATGACTGAGGTTTACAGTGATCCAGTGCTTTGGCACAAGGAGTGCTCTTACCTGAGCAAACGTCCTTCAAGTCCTCCTGCCTTGACATTCCATTAAAACCACTTTCCTAATGCCAGGTGCAGTTACTCCCAGCTAGCAAAGGCAGCACAGGAAAGAAGAAAGCACAAACAGCATTACTAAAGAAAATACCGCTCATTGAGGCTTATTGAGGAGCAACGACAATATACACACATATAGATACACATTTACAATTGCATTAGTTACAGTTTAACAAGAAAACAGCAACAAACAACACCACATAGTAACCATGAGGCCAAAAATCTTTCATTACTACCAGCTTGTTATTTTATATCTGAGCAGGGTGATCAGTGTGATTCACCTTGTGAAAATCACCTCCAATGGAAATTTCTATCATAGGCTACAGCTGAGGAGAAGTCATTAGCTGAGCTTTGTGAGCACTATTCCCCTTCCTTACTCAGTAACAACATCCACAAGAACTGCCTTCTCAAAAAATAGATTCCCATGTGTCTATGATTTTGGCTTTTTCTTTTGTTATGAGAATATATATGAAAGAGGAACATCATAAATCCTTTTGCTATATGAGATTCTCTGCATTTTCATGCAAGTAGCATGTTGTCACATCTGTTTGGGCACTTCAGGGGGCTTCAAAGGGTGTTGATGGAGCATGTCATCTGAAGAGGAGACTATGTGTTTAGAAATTGTAAATATGTTACCTCCGAGTAATAAAGTAAAAATAATTTTACTTTGGGTAAAATAAAGACTTTGAAAATGCTTCACCAACAGCCTGAAGTCTCCACCTTACCTTCCTCATAGGCAACCAGTAAATGAAAAAATAATTATTATGTTTGAGAGATTTTATTAATTTCCTCACTTCTCTTTTTCCCCATCTCCTTTTTCCATCCATTCTCTCTCACACACGTATTCTTTGACTTGGGCTTTCTTTTCTTTAAATTTTCTTTTTGAACTGTAGTCTTAACTGTGGGAAAGCAAGAATGATAAAATGAATGTGGTTTTAATCTGGGGGATGTAAGTTTCCCTGTTACATTTATCTAAGAAGCTCTCACTTCCCTTGGTGACTCTTGCCTCCTGTAGTGACAGCTTCATGTTCCTCAAAAATCAGAGCTGCAGAAAGAGACAGTCATTCCCAGGAGATTTAAAGGAATGCCCAGTCTGAAGCACCTGGAGGCTCTAGTAATTGTGGTCCTAAGTGAAATCCAGCTTCGCAGGCAGATTCATTCTTACCAACTAAATAAGGAGATGCCAGATGCATTTGGGAAACTTATGTTCAGAGCCATTTAGGACTAACTGAAGTACTTTATTTTGAGATAGGAACATTTGCATGAAGATGAATTGCAGTAACACGCCTAGACCTGGTTACTGTGTTTCTTAGCTGCATCTTCTGAGCTTCTAGGAATAGTCAAAGGCTGAAACATAACCTTCAACTTTGGACCAAGATGGAGAATGAGCAGGGCTCAGATAATGCAGAAATGGCCTCTTTGTGCACTCAGTGTCCTCAGTTATGCATCAGCCAAAACAGGTAGCCTCCTTCAGGGGCAGAAAAGGGACTCACAATTAGGCTGTTTGGGTGCTGTCATGTACAGGAGGTAGACAGGAACTGTTGCCAAACAAGGCTGCCGAATTACTATGGTAGCAGGTCTTTCAACCTGCTCCAGCATTACAGAAGCAGCAGAGGCAGGAGACCCTACGCATGACTTCCCACCAGCCAGCTGGCTGAATGTTGGATGAATGAACTGATGTTCATTCCTCTGAATCTTTTACTAATTAGTCCAGTCTTAAGCTGTGATGTTCAGGTTGTTTTGGTTTTATTTTCACTTACCTCAAGCTTTGCCTGTCTTCTTCACATTCATTGAATTGAGGGAGAAAAATGTTATGGCAGACTCATTGCCTTTACTAGTTCATCTCATGGTTGTAGTATATCCACCAGACTTGAGGGAAAAATTTGCTTTTAGTTCCCTGGAAGGAGCTTGAAGAGACCATAATCGCAGCATATGTTAGTGTGATCGTGCCACAGCATGTACCCTTAGGTGCCTGCACAAGCATAAATGTGTTCTAAAGCTATTTGAGGGACTTTAAATAAGTACCACTATTTATGGCATATAGTCTGGCAATGACTCAGGAATCTGAGTCCTTAACTATTCTGTTTTTATCCATCTCTTTAATTCCATACTCTTTTCTATAAGGGTCACTGGGGACAAAAAAACAAACAAACAAACAGCATCTGAGTACCAGCCAAACATGTAACAACAAAATCTAATTTTAAAAAAAAATCACCCCTACTGTTTGTCAGTCTTGCACAGCATCACTGACCTCAACATAGAATGCTCTGTCCTCTTCCCTGGCCTAATTTGATTGTATTTAAATGTCTTTTTTTTTTTTTTTTTTTTTTTTTTTCCCCCCCCAGGGAGACCTGTCCACCAACTTGAAAAATCACAGAAAATAGAGATAGAGACTTTGGGGTTTTGTCCAGTCTATCTCCAAATCTCAAAATGTGTCACTACTATATCATTTTAGAGAAGTTCTTGAATTCCCCAAGCAATGACAGTTTAACAGCTGCCCTAAGCAATCTATTGCAATGCTTTCTCACTTTTGCCAATATAAAGTATGTTTTCTAATATCACAGCTGGGACTCCAAGGTGTTATTTGAAGAAATAAATAAAAATGATTACCAAAGAGAAACTGAATATTTAACTTGTATCACTCTCTGTCTCATAAATATCTCCCTTAATAGAGCACCATCTTTAGAGAAAGCAGAGGAGGAATTTGATTTAACTGTATTTTCATACAATGTGTGGATTAGCTGAAGGGATCAGTCATTCAGTTCTTCAACTGGCTAAGTCTTAATGAGAAATCAGAGGTTTGTTGCAATGTGACCTAATACATTTCTCAACCATCTCTACCAATCTCTACTCAGTGAGAGCACTTTGCAGCCAAGCGTTAGCAGCTCTTTGCCTTCTGAGAAAAGCATCTCAGAACCCCTTTTTTTATTAACATTAACATTGTATTAACATTGTGGATACCCGGCACTTCCAAAAGTAGGGTAGATCTAATGCTTTTGCCATGAGCAACAAAATTGAAGCATCAAATTTCCTTGCAACCCTAAAAAGATTAATTTAATTATGAGGGCAGGAACATGGACATTAACCTTCAGAATTGCAAAAGGCAAGCAAGAGCTTAATTAAAAATGATATCATGGCATGAAAGGTCATGTAAAATTATAGCATCATGTAAAATTATGGCACTGCCAAGACTATGGTGCCCTTGGGATTTGCTCACCAGATGTGGAAATCAGACTGCAATGGAAGATTATTGCCATCTGAGAATTCGAGACATTGTTGTTAATTGCAGCTCTGCATGGTGCTAGAAGAATAAAAGAGCAAGGAGGGCTGTTCAGGGAATTAAAATAAGCAAGAATGGGTGGTAGATTAGGTTTTGCAATCACCAGTCTTCTCATGTTGCAGGAAAACACCAAAGGTGAACAGATTCTGGCTACTCAAGGTGTGAAACTGTCTCTGCACAGGCGTCTTCTGTGACTGTGTAAATGTAAATATCTGGAAAGAGGAAAACACCTACCTGAAATAACTTACATTTCAATCCATGTGTTTTGTTACAGGTTTACTATATCATCTTAAACAATAAATAACCAAACCAAACTAATTTACAAAGAAGCTAGACTTTAACACTCATAAAAAAAAAAAAATTTCTTTTTTTTTTTTTTTTCTGTAAGAACATAAAACGCTGTATTGAAGTTCCTGGAAAACTCATTCAGTTTCCAAGAGGGAATTGCAACATCAGGTAACTTTAGCCAGGTAATAGTCAGTCCAAACTAGTCATATAGGCTCCCCGTACTATTAGTAAAGAGATTCATCTACCTTTAGGGGATGAATTATATCATTCTAATAACAGTGATATGGATAACTTTCTGGACAAAGATATCATAGTTGCCTCTATAGAGGCAGCTAACTCAGAATGGACACCTAATCTCTGGATGATGAGATGTGTTGTACTGGAAGACTGTAAGACTAACTGAAAATTGAAAATTCTTCAAAGTTTCTAAAGCAAAAATGTCTGCTTAATGTTTTTATGATTTTTTTTTTTGTAAATGATTACAAAACACGATTAAGTTTAGTATCTGCTGAAAAACTCCAAGTTTTGACAGAACTAACTTTAATGATTTTTCACATGATAATTTTTTCCCACAGAAGCACAAAAGATAGGAGAATAAATTGCGAAATGAAAAAAAAATGTTGCTTTCCATTTCACTGCATTTGCAGTAAAATGGAAAAGAAATGCTTCGGAATTAAAATAAATCAGAATCTTTCATTTGAATCATAAAAGAATTTAGATCAATGAAAGTGCCTTTTTAATTAAAAAAAAAAAAAAAAAAAAAAAAACAGTCTGCTTCTCAGTGTCATAAGAAAACATCCCTTGGTCTGAGTCCTCTGGAAAGGAAAAGGCTATGCCATTTTTCCATTCTCACATTTGACTTAAATTCACACCTCAATAATTAGTGACCTATTTCTATGCTCTTCCTTTCCCGTGGTTTTGCATAAATTGTATGTGGGACAGTGAAATCCAAGAGGTCTCTGAGTGTCTGCACACACAAGAGCCTCAGGCAATGACAGACCAGCCCTCCCAGCTGAAAGCAGATGAGCATTTTTTCATTATTACATGCTACGTGCAGAAAGATTACTGTTGTAAGATAGTCACTGGCAGGTCTAGATTTTATATATATGCATTGTGTAAAATAATTTAAAAGAGACTAACTTCCTTGCTGTTTAAACCCAGATTCAGTAATTACATTAATTTGTACAAAGTGCCTACAGAGTATTCCCTTCTGGTGTGGCATCATCCTGATGCTGTGTTCATCCTCCTCCTCCTCTGTAAATTAAGTACTTTTCACAGTTACATGATCCTAAAGAGTAAACTGCCTCAACGCGCTGCATATGGAACAGTTTTTCCCCGCTGCCAGATTCCAGATGTTGCTGCTGCTTGGAAATACCTAAAGCGATAATTTATTGCTTCAACTAATATTACAGTTTGTCACATACTTAACATACATTTACCTAGATAACTTGCAGCCCTTTAAAATATCATCCCTTGGAGATAAGTGGTCCAATAACCTGTTGCAGCTGCAAGACTGCTGGTGGAGGCAGCTGCAGGTGGAGAAGTGTCACTGGCAGAGGGATAGGGAAAGTGAGGGCAAAGCGGAATCAGGAACAAGGGAATTGTGAATTTACAGAGACTTGAGGACCAGGGGATGAGGGTATCTTCTGCTTTTAACATGTAGGTTACAGCCATGAAAACACAGCAGTTAACTCAGAGATATCTGCATGCATAAACTTAATTCTCCATTCCAGTATTTGTTACATTCTCTCAATTCCTTTCTCTCTTAGACTTTTTCTGATCCATCCTGAATGTGTTTTGTAGAACAAAACAATCATTTGTTAGTATAGTCAGAGAATTGCCTGTTCATATTAAAAGCTCTTGCATCCATATTATGCCAAACACATCCGTCACTAACTCTTTCTGGAATACTATGTTCATTATATTGTTGTGGTATAACATCATGACTTAAATATCAAATGGGCAATATTTATGATTTGCCTTTATATTTTACTAAGGTTTAACTTTTTTGGATTTCTTTTTATATATATATACATAAAAAGCAGATATATATATATACATGTATATACATATATGTACATATATACAGTATATACATATCCTATATATATGTGTGTGTGTGGAGGGAGGGAGTGAAAGAGAGAGAATGAATCTGCTCAGGCTAAACTTTTTTGAAAATTTTCTGCCATTTTGGAGAGTAAGATTAGAGTGGGAGGGGAAATTGTTCCCACATTCTGCCCCTATTCATGAATACCTTTTCTATTGAGTTTCCAGGAGGTCGCTTGACTCTAGACACCTTGAAGTCAGGAAAGCAATGATATAGAGGAGTGCACAAAGAGGAAAGATTATATAATTATACAGATGTTTTGAAGAATTACATTCTCTTTCTATCTCTACCAAAGGATTTGTAGGAACCATAGTCATCTAAATAAAAATGTTCTTTTGTGGACACCTATTAATTGTGATCCTTATTTGCTGAGCACCTAACCAAAGACATTTCTGAATTTTAGATGTGGCAAAATTCTCAGCCAATATTAAACTCTCTGCAAGGGGGAACTTTGAATATACACATTTTCATTACATATAAATTATATATTCCCCTGAAATATCAGGTGCTCAGTGCTCCTAACTAGGTGCTGATTTGTTTTACTTAAGGAGTTCACAGGTAAAAGAAAGGCTTTTCAGATATCACCAGATGAGATTTCAAATTTGTTTTGGGACACCTAACTAGGTGTACGTTTGTGTCACCTGGTAAAAGTTTCATTTACTCTTACAAAATGAGTAGTAAGAGTTATTCCTAAGGGAATGACATTCCTAAGTAAGAGTTCCCTATTTTATTGGGAAAATAACATAGCAAATAGGCATGAATGATATTTGACTGGAAAGCAAAGCAGAAATAAAATTATCATGGAAAATTTCTCAAGAGAAGGGGATAAAACGCAGATGATGTATGCAGCAGGGCAAGAGCGAACAGGGCAAGAGTTCTCTTCTTTCTCAGGATGAATCAGTAACAAGTTCAGACAGAATTTTTGCCTTTTTGTTATGTTTCATTTATTCTGAACAAAAAAAGAAAAAAAAAGAAAAATAAGAAAAAAGCTTCTCCAAGAAATAGCACCCCGTAATATAAGCACAGAATACAACACCAATAGGTTTAAAGTGTTACCAAAGCCACATTGCCTCTTTTAGTGTGGCTAAACGTCCTCTGTTAGAACATTAATAATCCCAATTGTTTCAGCTGCTTAAGGGACATGACTATCTTGTGCACCAGAGGTGAGGAAGGGGGTATTCAAAAAGGCATCCCTGATTTCCCTGGTTTCCTCAGCCAGGTAGAGTACAATTTCTAGCCAGCAAGGTTTTAGTTCAACCTTTGTGGACCACTGGACAAGTTTATCTTAGACCCCCTGCTTCCCAAGCAGAAAGGAATTTCTCCACTGATTTCCTTTCAGAGACCTGTCAGCCTGAATTGCCTTCAGAAGAACAACCTACAAATGTTTCTTCAGGTTGGAAGTTTTGTTAGTGATGGTGCCTTGTTCTGCAACAGTTGTTGCAACAGTTTGACAAATATCTGGTGTCCACACCAAAGCACATCGCAAATTAATTGTTTTTTTAAATGAAGCTTCCAACCCATGTTAAAAAGGAAAACACAAAAATAAACAAAAAAATGTAACTACAGGAGCAATTTCTTTTAAAAATATAATTCCTTCATACTTTCCACATTCGTTCAAGTTGTTGCGAGAGAGGGGAAGGTAAGCTGCCAAGTTATGCAAAAATTAGTACCATGTGGAGCTGTGGGGATGTGCTGGAAACATCCCCCACTGCAGTAACAGCACACTTTACCCTGAACAAGAACAATGCTAATATCTAGCAAAACCACACTGAGGAATTGACTTACATTTGGTTTGAGTTATGTTTGACTGAAAAGAAAAAAAAAAATCAAAACACTCCCCAAATGCGTTAGGCTTTCCGTCCAGAAATAACTATGAAATTAATAAAATAGGAGTAATTTCATTTTTTATTGGAAAGCAACAAATGACTTCAAACACAATGACAGATTTTTCAGTAGAATGAGAATGGTCTAAAGTAATATTGTGAACAATAAAGCATCAAATTTTCTGTATCTGTAAATATAATTCACAATCACAGTCATTCTAGACTTGGAATGCTTTTTGGATTTTCACTAACCCCTTAAAAAGAAAATTCAAGTTGGAGATTCATACGGCATTAATATATAATATATAAATATTAACACCTTCAAAGGAGAAATTGTTTTGGTAGAAGTTCATTGTCACAGGTGCTTCTGATTTCATGGAAATATATAACAATAATAAAATTTACAATTAAGTTCTATAATAATTAAAAATTTGTGTTAGTCAAGTCCTGATTTCAAACTTCTCAAACATTAGAGAGTTTCAAAATAAGATAATGATCTGGTGATTCACAGTGTGTAGGGTCCTAAATATTTCTTGAATGGGACCAATGAGTTTAGTAGAACTGCAAAGAAATTATAAAAGTTTGCAAAGTCCGTTGAGAACAGAAGTAATGTACAGGACCAAAAACAGCCAACACAGCTGAGTAATTCCAGTGTTCTAACCTCATCTTGCCTTTTGGATAAATAACTGGAAAGTTTCCAGAGAAAGATATTTTGAGAGATGTTTTAAACACTCTAATTAGAATTTTACAAAAATGTGTTATAGCTAGAATGTCAAAAACTCACAGCAAGGGAAGAAATTGTCAGCCCCAACATTTTAGAAATAACTTACCTTTCCTACAGGTGAGAAGTTAACCTACAAGACTGGACATGGAGGCAATTTTCTTTGAGAATGCTGCACTGTTGGGCTCACAGAGCATTGAGAGGACCACAGGTCCACAAAGAGGTGCCAGAGCCCACATCTATGTTAAATGACAGTGGCAGACCAGTGGGAGTGGACCTGGACAGCAGAAGAGCTTATGGTGAGAATTGAACATCTTCATCATACACATGTTAGAGTGCTGAATTTGAGGAAGGGGCATTCTCCACTGTTGGACTAGCTTCAGAGGGTCCCAAAGACCAAGTGCTCATTTGTGGTTGAAGTACATTTCTTCCTATCCGGTTTCATCCAAAAGAAATTCAGTTCATGTGCTCTAAGACCTCCACAAGATAAACCAAGGTAGTCTAAGAGCAGGTAACTAGAAGATTTACATCGACCTCCTGATCCAAACCAAAGCACTGATTTTTCTCTAGAATGACAGGTGTTCAGAGTGTCACAAAATTCCCTTGGCATTTTTGAAGGTGAGTTGTGATAACTGTAGTAATAACACTTTTGGACAGGGTCTTTTGAAGACAAATTATTTCCCAACTATTAACAGCAATAAGGTTAAAAATGCTCCTTCATAAATATGAGTATATTCTTCTAGAAAGTTTTCTATACTACCAAAATAAACATGACGCGTAGATTTGCATTTTGTTCATCTATTTAGTGAAACAAATGATTCATCAATCCCATTTAACTAATCCCATCTGGCTGATGCCTTGTAGCAGTAAGAGCGAATTTTATGAAACCAGTTCGTGTGTACCTTGTACCCATGCTAAAATATAAAACCTATAGCTGCAGGCTGTGGGTGGGCCTCCTTTGAGGCTCACTCATTACCACTAGAGGTCAAGACCTGAGTTTTACATCTCATTTAGAAGATGACATCTTTAGCATCAGCCTAGACTATTCATACAAATGAAGCTCAGCAGAAGGTCGCATATTGAAAGCATCAAAATCACCTCCTGTGGCACCTTGAATTTTCCTTGGAAGTCTCCCAACCAGTTACAGAGAAGGTTTAACATTGCCTGGGATATGAGATCATCACAGCTCAAGATGATGTGGCAGCAGACCATAACATTGATGTTTAGCAGAAGGCAGATGGATTCAGGAGATGAGACACATAATCCAAGCAAGGCAGTGACAAAAGAGTTTGTTCTTTTTCTTAATGAGAAGCACAGAATTTCCTGTACTAAACCAGATCAGTAAAGAGATTTCTGTCTGTGAGATGGTGCCATTCTTTATGCACGTTATTCTAGCTACAATCAAATCATATATCTGAAGTTACAAATGTGTCAGAAGACAATCTGCAAAGAGAATTATGCTTTCTATTTGCAGCAGGACATAGTGTCGTTCAGGGCACAGCGTACTGTGGTACTACTTGTGATTGTTCAAATGTTTTAGCTAGTCATGTGTAGATGGTTGCTATTTTCCTGCCAGATAGAATAGAAACAGGTGGTGCTGCTAAACATTTTAAAGTACTTTCTCCTAATGTGCTTAAAACCTGTCTTGTCTCCAACTTTTTGGAGCATTATCTAACATGGAAAGTCATAAAAACATCTTTGCATCTCTGGACAGACTTCCTCCTCCCCACTCCAATTTCTCTAGTCCTTAGCTTGTAAATAGCTAATCTATTTCAAAGGATGATTTCTAACACTTCAATATGTAACCCCCTCACATCCTGATAAACAGGAATATGGTGCAAAAAAATTGGTATCAACCCTGACATCCTGTGGACAGTTTCTGTAGGAAGGGCACAGGCACATGTCCTTCAGTAATTAGTCTGTGTGGGTAGAGGTTAAGCCACAACAGCAAGAGAGCTGGAGAGTTTATCCTTACCGTCAGTTGTTCTGTGGGAGGAAATAGCGGCTGCCTTCTCTCATTAGCACTACGAAGCAGAAAACTTCCAGACTCCCAAACTAGCAACATCAGCCTGCTATCGAAACCAAGGAGTAGTCTATATAAAGGATTTCAATCATTGTGGTCTAAGAAACACTGCAATTGTAGGTGAGTTTAAACAAGGACTCTGCAAACAAGATCTGGCATAAAAATGGCCTAGTTGTTGGTAACTGCAGTGCGTCTTGAAAGGGGGGATATACCATCTAGTTCATGTCTTTTATATGTTTGTAAGGGGTGATACTATTACACTGTTATAAAAGAAATTGGATGGTTCTGAAAAATTTGCTAGTAAAATAAAAAGTCATTTAAAATTAACTGAAAAAAAATGATGCTTATTCTATTCATACTTACTCTGTTTTGTTTCAGAGTCTGCAATCCACCTGCAAGAGAGATGGCATTTGTGTCTTATAAATATATTTACAGAATAATTATATTCCATTTAAGTGTCCATGCACTGGATGTGGATTTCTGTGAATGTGGCAACAAATTTAATAGACTCCACAAATTTGTGGGGTCTGTTTTCCAGTACAGACATTTTGCGCTCTTAACTACCTCCAGGGACTGTTATAATTGCTTGAAAGTCCTTTGCAAAAGAGGGGATAATCTTTTAATCTGTATACTTCACTCCCAGGCATCATCCCCCATGTTTGGCTAAATTTGAAAGCTGCAATCAGTATTAGCAACTTAAAGGCTCATTTTTGCAGAAACACTTGAAACATGGCAAGAGCTTTGGTCTCTGGGTTGCAGGTCCTCAAAACAAAAAAGCCTTGGAATATCTTGGAGTATCAACATCATTTTGACTTCAAATGAAAGCTAGTAGATCAAGACTGTCGTGGTGACAAGCAACACAAGACACCTCCAATTTTTAGCTTCTTGTGTAGGTAGGCTTAAAAGACATCTGTAGTCTTCCTTCACTCTGGATATTCACTAAAAATATTCTAAGAATATGCAAGTGAAAAGGTAGACATAATCAGTACTTTCACATAATTTAAGTCCACTCATGATTCCAAAACGGGCTGAGGGTGTGCTACATGCACTGAAGTCAGGGAGGTATTTACCAGCTACAGCTGACTTTATACCAGCCTTCTCTACTGCCTATCAAATATTAAAAGCAAGAATTTCAAGCCTATAACTTAGTGCTAAACATAACCTTTTACACCACCACAGTCACATGGAAATGACACATGCCTTGTGTTACTTCAAGCCTGAGATGTTGAAAGGAAAAGAGGTCTGCCTTGGAAGAGGGGGAGGAAGAGGAAAAAAACAAAAACAAAAAAACACCCCTCTGCAAATGGTTTATGTCTGCTTCTCCATAACAGAAACCAGATGCAGAAAGGCCATGCAGTCCTGTAAGTTTCCCTCCAATTTAGGATGTAGAAACTACATTAAAATAAATTTCTGGAATTGTTTTGATATGATGTAATGACCATCCAAACCCAGATATTAATTCTTTATTATTGTTATTCTTGTTAATGCAGTCATTCCCGGGTGGCTCAGTGGATGCATTAGACAATAAAAAATAGTTGAAATAGGTTTTTTTCCTGAAATACTTCAGCAGCCTTTTGTACCTTTTGAATCAAAATAATTAGAATGTTGAAAGAAGTTAAACTAACTCTTAGGCATTGAACTATTTAAATCTACAGATACGATGCGTTTAGACCTCTGAAGAAAATTTAAACTTCTTTAGCCACACTTATAGGGAATACAAATGCATCTGCTTTGGGCAGGAACCTGATATAGAACCTGAATAGAACTTCATTACAACAGATACAGATCCTGAATAGAATCTGATTACAACAATTTACAATTTTACAAAAAAAAAGTATAATTTACCGGGGAGAAATTCAACAAATCTATTACCACATGTAATTTGCTTAATAACAAGTCTTAAATATCACAGTATTTTCACTTTTCCTTAGACAGGTATATAAGGAATGCCTGCAAATGTTTTAAGCTTACCTCAGAACATAATAACTGGTCTATAGGGGATCAAGCAGTGCTGATTACTTACTCTCAACTATCTGAATTACTCGGATCACAACATTTCACTTTATCATTTTTGCAGGATAGAAATTAAAGCGTCCCACAATGTAATGAAATTACATTAATAGAAATTAAAGTGTCCAATGCAGTAGCTTACTTCTCTTCCAGTATGAGCTCGCAAGCAAGGTCTCCTAGTCTTTCGATAGGACTGACTGGAATTTCCCCCTCAGTATGGGGGGGATTTGGATTTGCATGACATCCAAATTGGAATAAAGCCAGAATTCTGTTACTACCCATGAAATATACTTTTCTTTGAAAAATATGTATTTTTATTTCTATTCAAAGCATAAGCTTTCCGTATGGGTCATTACTAATGATCTTTTCTGGCAACTGCCTGGCAACTGAAACTTATTTAGTTTGCCAGTAGGTATGTTATCTGGACATTTGTAATTGATTTCTTTTATTATTTAGCATTGAAACAGCATAATGAAAATACACTGTATAATAAATCTGATTACATTAGTAATACCTAATGATTAAGTTTGTGCAGTTCTGGTGAGTTTTGTGCAAGCAAGATAAGCATAAATTGGAACAGATGTAAATAAAGAAAGACCAAAGAATCCTAAGAACAGTGATTTAAAGAACTGGTTTTATCTAGCCAAGAAAATGTAAAGAGAGGCTTTATGCACACTTCATAATTAAACTCTGGGGAAATAATGGGAATGAAAAACTATTTAAAATGAAATATTAATGCAGTTATAAATTTGTTGAGAATATACTTAGATGGAAAATTCTAGGAAGAAAAGAACCCTGTCCCACAAAACATCCAGGAAAAAAAGAAACTGAGTTTTCAGGTGGAGCTTAAAAAGTTTAAGAAATGGCTTATTTAATGAAGAAGTGGACTTCAGATGGATAATGAATTTAAATTCTTCAGAAAAACTATTATTCAGAATTATTCATAATAATTTTGAATTATTAATTCATAATCAATGAATTTATATCTCATATGAGACAAAAATAGAAGAATCCAACATGGACAAAGTCAATACATTGATGCAATGAACATCTATCAAAACAAATGATTATAAACAAAGTTTCAGTTTTGGCAAGCTGGTCTTGTCAGGTTTGTTCATTGGAAATGAATGGTTCGTTCATTGGAAAGTATTTGACCACCTTCACCAGCTCCACTGGAATCTCCGTGCTGTCCTGTGAACCAGAAGCTGCATTCAGATTCAGTAAACACGAAATGCATAACAGTTTAAATATGACCAGTGCAGAAAGGAAAGTCTCATCACACCAGTGGCAGGAATACAGGGCAGAGTTCTTGCATTAGCAGCTCATGATTCCTCATGGTCAAAGATCAGTGGCCTTGGAAAGTATTGTAATTTGTCTAGGAGTTTTATCTTTGTCAAAGACAGTACTCTAAAACCATTTCTAAAGTGATCTAATAACAGTGGATGTACAATTGTTGAGGAAAAGACTAAGCTAAAAAAACACAGGTGAGGTAAAACATTTTTCAAAAATATGGCTAGGGCAACAATTAGGAAGCTCAGTTGCTGCTATCTTCTGGAGTCTTTCCAAGCACCCCTTGAAAGTACAAAACATCCCAACACAAAGACCTTTATGCTTTGCTTCAGGCTAAGAAGTTATAGTAGAGTCAAGGAGAGAGCTCATCACATAGGCCCTATGTATGAGGGATTTAATTGTTAGACACTGCCTGGCTATGTCTACCTGGAAAGGCCTTAGCATAGCTAAGGAACAGTAGCTGTTGGTCTTGCAACAAAAAAACAGAGATGAGTACGTCTGTAAAATGTTTTGATCAGCCTGATTTTCCAGGACTATGTGACAGCCCAAATATGTTCTTCCTTTTTTTGAAGAGGATACAGAGAAAGAGTGTGGAACACTATCACTTATGAGAAATTCGCCACAGTTTGTTATAAATTTATTAATTGTTTTACATAGAAATTGAACTTTATTAAAGCCTAAAATATGGCTGTAATGAATAGTAGATTTTTCTCAATAACTGTAGAATACGTTTGTCAAAATTTGGAAGCAATCAGCATATTGAAGTGCCCAAGTATTATTAGTTCATGTCCTGGAAAATGGATTATGGAAAAAAAGCTCTGCATTTTCAATGAAACAAACAGACGAAGACAAGATTCAGGATCAGGAAAGAATTGGTCACATTATTTTTGAAGCAGGTGGTAATCTTAGTGGAAAACACAAAGGAAAATAAATTTGATGGAACTTTGATTCTGCCTCAACTGTTTCCCCTGAGTTGGATATCAGTGTTTCTTTGCGGTAACCATGCTTAAAAAACCCAGACAGCACCTACCTTCCACTAATTTAGTTTTTACATTTAACTTGCATTTCTGAATTTGCTCATGGAAACAGGATAAATATGCATGCATATAAATATACTTTTTTCAAAAATTAAACTTATATAGAGTAAATACACCAATACATAGAGTTGGACATGAAACAGTAGGAGTTTCTGCAGTTTAACATACGGGCTTCTCTCTCCCCCATCATTATTTTTACTTTGCATATACCTGTGTGCAAGCAGTTTGTTTCTAGGATAAGAACATTTAAATTGCCCTGCTATCTTCTCCTCTCTCCATCCCTGCAGTAAAGCAGCAGCAACTTGTATTTCTATTTTGTTTCTCTGGAAAGGTCTGTGGATTAACTGCCTGCCCCTAGGGTGAGTGGCTGCTCTGAGAGAAGCAGCAGCTTGCTGTACTTACGTTTTTATAATGTAAGTAGTAATGTAGATGAAGAAGGAATTGTGTGCAGTACGCAGTCAGAGCCAAAAATGTTCTTCAGATAGCAGCCACAAGCAGTTTCTCCAAGCAGCTATTTCCAAAGCTCTCCACTGCTGCTGGAAGCTGTCAGGGGAAAAAGGGGTGGAGAGACAAACTGTACAACACACAAACTCAGAGCAGGTGTGTCCCCTTATCCCAGTGTCACTGAACATGAGGACAAAACCAGGGCCCCAGATTCACAGCAGCTGAGTGGGCACAGTCGCAGGGGATGGCCTAGGTGATATGCCTTGAATGATAGGGGCTGAAGGTAGAAGACAGCTTCAAAGAACGAATGAAGTGAATATACACTGACTAAAATCATTTTGCAAAAACTAAAGACAGGAGACAGAAATAAGTTACAGCAAATTACAGTGACTATCTCCATTAGCTGCTGCTGCAACGCAGAAAATTTTGCACTGTAATCCCACATTTCAACCCAATTGTCCATTGAGCCTCCACTCTAGTGCTTCAGACAATGAAGTATTTAGTAATCTTACCTGCTGATGGCCTTTACTTTGTAAATTTTCCTCTGTATGTAATCCACCTGAGAAGAAAATATTTCTCATAACTGTCAAACTCCCAATAAACAGCAATAAAGGAAAATGATGAAGATCTCATTGTGGATCTTAGTGCAAAGGCTCTAAAGTACTTTAGAGTTGAGTTTCTGCATTAGCCCATATCTATCTGAAGAGGAAGGAGGTTAATGGATATACCACTCACCTGAAAACTTCCCCACCTGAACTGCATTTCTTTTTTAGCTCTTAATTTCTCACAAGATCTTTCCTTCTTCCTTGTTTATATTTCACGTAGGTTTATACAGCTTAATTAAAATGAAAGAGCATTTATGTCTATAGAGTTGAAATGTGATTTTCTTTTTTTGGTTCTCCTAAATAAATTAATGTACTTAAATCATGAAAACATTTTCACAATAAAAACCAAGGAAAACAAACAAGGCCAGTGAAGGCCAGACAGCTAAAACAAAAGTATAATTAAATATTTTACAAAACTCTTTAAATTGAAAAGCCTTGTTTTTAAAGAAATGCTTTTAGGCTTGGGAAATAATGCCTCCCATGAGTAGCAGAACACAGAAGACATGATTTTGTTCTCCTCATCACAGTATTTCTGCATTCTCCTTTTATTCAGCAATATAGCTCAACCGCTTTCCCTGCTTCTCATAATTACTAGAGCACTCTGCTTTTCTACATCTTCTTCAGGCAGAAGTTTACAATTTGAACTGTTGGTGGCAAGACTAGTAATTTCTAATTATGATGAAAAATCACTCTAAATTTTCTATTGAGGGAAGTAGCTGCTTGAGGAAGAAAAGAATACACTGCTTGTTGCTGCATGAGAAGAATAAGCGATGAGGTGATAATTTGTTTTCAAATACAATCAAATCTCATTTTAGTCTCCTTAATGCTGAAAAATACACATGATATCACAAGCAAATTTGCCATGCTAATCCAACAGACCATCCAGTCTCCTATCAAGGCAGACTGGGGTGCAGGCATTGGTTTATGCAAGATTGACCTTATGTGAAGGAAAGAAGAAGCTGGCATCCAGCTCTTATTCCAGTTGAGCCAGTTTGCCTCTTCCCCATTTTATTATATTTTTTCAGTCAGCAGAGGAAGGAAAGAACCAGAGATAGCTCTGCTGCACCTTTCCTATGCTTCATTCTGCTCAGAATATCAGGAAATCACTTGATTCTTTTCATATCCTGAAATAAGGTAACTACCACATACTTCAGGAGATCTCTCTGACCTGCTCTTCCAGCAGCTGAGCAAGCTATCAACAACATTGTTGCCTCTTGACCCAAGACATTGAAATCTCAGCTGTTATGCCACCAGGTTACTGAGAAACCCCTTTGTCTACACACAGGTAATAAAGGCACAGCCTTGCAAGTTGTCTTGGCCCAAGATCTGGGGCTCTGAGGCAGGGCTTTCCAGGATCTTAAAATAATCTCAGAAAATCCATCTAGATTACAAATCGAAGTCTAGAACTGATACCATGTTGTGTTCTCTGTAGGAAATCGATCTAAGGTCTAATCTATCTACTAATAAGGGGCGTAACTGAGCAAGCATCATGTCCTAGCACGGTCTCCTAACCAGCAATAATTCATTTTGGTTACATTTACAACATTAAATCTTTCATTATGTCATTGACTGTTCTTAACCAAGGTTTTCTTCATTCATGAAAAGAAATTCCTATGTTTTTAAAATTATTTCCTTCCCAGAAACAAACCTTCTCTGGTTTGTTACTTTAAAACTGAAAATATTGCTATTTTCTATGTTGCACATATATACAACAATTTTTGAACCACTTATTCAGCCAGGAATAGACTGAAAATCCATACTTAGTCAATGCAATACAAAAGGACAGTAACATAAGCAATTACAGGTTAGCTACCAAAGAAAATAAAATCAGTATGGTGCAGATAGCATCACTTTAAGAACATATACTGAATTAATAAAAAATAGCCCCTGGAGGCCAATATTATTACATTTGTTGATTTGTCATGTTATTCAGATTGATGCTTTTTAATGTGAAGTTAATTTCAATAATCAACTTTGTATTGTTTCTCTTAACAACAGGTGCTAATTGAAACAGTGGAAATAGGAAGTAAATGATAATTTCTTTAAAATGAACTAAACCCAGGGCCATTCAGTGTTCTGTGGCATTTTAAGGTTTTGATCCCTGTTCAAATGCCTCTAATCTATGCCACTTTATTGGTGAAAGACTGTTAACATTTTTCAGTCAATTCAGGATATCATTTCATCACTATTCATGGTAGGTTTGGCAATCAAACTGTAGCCAAGAGATAGACAGGTGTGCTTACGATAGCCCATTCAGCTGAACTGTCATTCTAATCACAAAGATAATAGCTAAAAGATGATATCTAGATCCGATTATAGGGGGAGTTCTCATAAAATTGCTCATTTGCATGTCATTTCAATGGATCATTACTCAGTGAATTATATGAAATTTTGTGCTATGATTTGAGGGCAAAACATTCAGATTTTACTCCAAAAGTAACTCCCCAAATAATAACACCAATACATGAAGATGGAACCGCACTATGATTGACAGAAGACTGCTTTCTGATGACTCTTATTAGTATGATACAATTTGCTGCTTAAGGATATTTCAAGAGTATTGCAGATATAATCCCTGACTTCTTGTCTTATACAATTGAATGCATAGTCCCCTTTGGTCCTTGAAATCTAAACATTATACTATTTAAAAAAAAAACATCATTTGTCAATCAACATAACGGTATCAGGGACTTTTTCCTGGAACCAAGGGGAAGACATGGTCATAGTTTTAGGGTCTAATCCTCAGATCTGTCCCTGTCTTTTTCTGGCATGAAGTGGGGATAAAAGATGCTCTATGTTTTGGCCTAGTTTATGATTATAATTAAGGGATAAAGTGTCAGACTGTCTAAGTTTTAGTAAACAGAATTTATAGACAGAATCTGATGCTCTACAGGACTGATGGAGAGGTTTTGTTAAATTATTTTTACAATGGGACACATTTTTGTTGGGATGAAGATGTTTCCTTTCTGATATATCAAAACCAAACATTGTTTGGAAGAGTATTCTCTCCTTACAAAGAGTGAAGAAGAAAGTTTGGGAAATTATGCTTCAAAAGATTTATTTTGCCAGACACATACTGGGGCAGGAATAACAAGACCTTCTTATTATCTAATATATTTGAAGAAGTTCCAATGCCTGTGAATACACAAAGCATTTAAACTCAGTTATCAGGAGTTTCTATCTCTGTATTTCAGTCAGGCAAATGGTACATTAAGTTTTAACAATCAAAGCTAATACAGGAATTTCACCTCTGATGAAGAAGCAGACATGGTTTGACAGACAAATTGTTAATCTAAATTGTGACAGATCTCCAACTCCCCACAAAGGGCTAGAGCCTGACTGAACAGCCAGGGCAGAAAGACAGATGAGATTCATCTGAGAAGCAGAGGAGACCTTGCTGATCCAGCACCCAGGCACCTGTGGAGAGTTCTGCAAAATGTCTTGAGAAGAGCTTACAAGGGCTTCATCTTCAAACGTCAGTTCTTATACCAACATACACAATCACTTGCAAAGCCCCATCATTCTAGACAGAGGCCTTAAAAATGTTCTGTAAATAATGAGGTAAAAGATGGAAATACATTTTGGTGATTTTTATGAAAGCAAGAAGAAGCTAGCATCATCCCAATATGTGTGGGGGGAAAACGTTTCATGAAGAAACTCAGGCATATAATTCAGATCAGACATCTCAAATAAGAGCATGGTAACACAGCACAGGAACAAGGTTGGCAGCTCCTGGGAACCATAAAGTGTGCTGTGAGAAATAGTGGCCTCCCAGCCTTCCCCATAGCAGCCCAAGACACCTATGCCTAGCCAAAAGCTGCACCAACGCTGCTGCTTTTGATGTTTTGATGCTTTGATATTTCAACTATGATCAGAAACATCTGTAACATTAGAGATGCTGGTAATAAACAGAAATCAAACTTGCTGATAACACTGATTTCATTTATGATATTCTCATGTCCATGGGCCGTGGAAATGTGAGTCACACAAGTTACAAATACGATAACCACACATCAACATTTGCTTTTTGTCCACTCAGAATTGTAGAAATAGGCAGGACACGGGAGACAACCAACACGCTTGATGGCATCAGAATTACCAGGATCCTTATGTCAAAATACTTGTCATGTTTCTTAGCTGTGTCTCCTGAAACCAATAGGAATAATTTGGTGGAAAAACACTGGCAGCCTACACAGGATCAGATGCCCATATGCTCCATAATCCTGTTAATTATTATGCTCTTGAGCATAATAATACTTGATGGATAACAGTGAAAAGAACCATTTGCCTTTCTGAAGTATGAATATTTGCTCACAATATTACTATAAATATTTTGGTTTCATGATAACAATTGCTGATGAGTCATCTTAAGAATTGCATTAGGGCAAAGATATCTGAAAGGTGAAATCAAGAGGAAGGATAAAGTTTATAAAATAGGTTATGGGCATTCTCAGAATTACATAGAAGGAAAAAAATATTTTAAAACTTTACATATTATATGATATAGTCTATAGGATGGCAAGTAACCAACAAAAAAACTCTGAACTGCTTTCTCAGATGTTAGTGGGAGCTCTGTTACTGATTTAAAAGGG
This sequence comes from Nothoprocta perdicaria, assembly GCF_003342845.1. Lineage (NCBI taxonomy): Eukaryota > Metazoa > Chordata > Aves > Tinamiformes > Tinamidae > Nothoprocta > Nothoprocta perdicaria. The sequence continues at coordinate 2,250,212 of NW_020454439.1, forward strand.
AGAAGGATCAACTTCAAATTCAGACACAAGTAATACTTTAAGCCCTCACTACTTCCATTACAACAGTATACCAGATGTCAAAGCCAAAGGGCAGTTCTATTGGGAATAAAAGCAATTTATAGAAATGATAAAAGTTTTATGGCTTCTTATTTATTTATTTTTGAAGTATAAGGCATCTGTTTGTGACGTGAACAGTTTCCTCACTTACTTGCACTATAAAACAGTATTTGTACCTCATAACTGTGTCTGAATATCACCAGGTGGTAAAAGTCATGTGCTATATCTTTCTTCTCTATACCACAATTTCAATCTACTGGACAAATGAAAGTTTAAACTAAGTTATAATTTCACTTTTGACAAGATTGCCTTTCATGATATTTTCTATGGATAAAACTTTATACAGATACATCTTGTGTGAAACAGGAATGTTTAAGCCACCACTTGTCTTTTCAATTGAAACTATAACAAGAAAACAGAGTTCAGCATAAGCTTACCCCTCAATTTCATAATAAAGTCACCATGAATCTTGTGGTAAAATAATTTCCCATTCCAAAGGTCTACTAAATTATCTCCCCACTCCCTGTATTGCAAATAGAGAATGGCAGATCTGCAGTCACCATCATCGTCTCATAGATTTCAATTTGTTCATTTGGTGAAACTTATAATTTAAGTAATTTGAACTAATTTCCTGTGATTTTTTTTTTTTTTTTAACCTTTCGCTTGCCTTTCGCTTTGCTTTCCATGGGCAGTTTCTGAGGTCTATAACCTGACATTTGAACTACAGTTTTGAGCTGCTGGTCACTAACTAGTTTTCAAGCATTCCAGCACATGATTAGACCTGCCATCTCTGATGCTCAGTACCGCATTTCTAGTCTCCAAAGGCTGAGTGACAGCAGGTAGCCTGCCATTCAGGTAGCCTGCCATTGCTGAGGTCCCAGCAATGACATATGTTGAAGGCTTGTTGCTTATTGCCATTTTCACCCACTTTGAACATGGATGTGATTTTGCAGACACTACATCTCATGCAGTGCAAGGACCTCTCCTTTTTTCCTGGTGATGGCCACCTGGATCCAGGTTTCTCCCTTCCTGCCAGCTCCCAGATGTGACCCACTGATGGCAACTTGGTACAGAGACCATGTTAATGCTTGAGCAGCTCTAGGAGAATACACTACTTGAAATTTTGCATTGATAAAAGTGGGAGGTTCATTCAAGCGAAATTTGATATTGTGGTGACTGCAAAGGTACATCTAACAATACGTTCCAAATATAATGGACAATAGTAAAATCTTCCATATATGCTTCCATCTATGCTTGCGAGCATGCTTGGAGACATTAAGCTCTAGGTGAAGTCAAAATTTGTAAAACAGTTCAGCATGTTAAGATACAAATTTGAATTTGTTTGAAAATGTAGTAAAGATTAAGTCCATTTTAGATTGACACACATTTTCCCATGGATTTCAATGGGGAAAGGTTCATCCCAAATTAGGTAAGTGGTTGCATATGCAATTTGCTGTATGATTTTGTGTCTGCTGAAATATACAAAAACAGTGATGATTTATGAGAACACAGAAATTTAAAGGTTAAAATATTTATAAGTTTCTATCTAAAGTTTTTCTATTGTTTCAATTAGAAACTCCATCCCGTTAGTTTGTTAAAACTCTGGGAAGGCTATATGAAATACAACTAAACAAAATTCAATGACATTTATACAGAATCCCTCACATGTTCTTTTTAACTCTTCTGACAAAAATATTACACAAGGCTTAAAACTGAACCCAGACTGCAAAGCACACATAAGCAATGCCAAGTCCTGCTGATTTAACTGGCACCAGTTATGCTTATGGACCATTTCCAGCTGGGGTTTAAGAGATCTTATCCCAATGATATGTTAATCCCAGTGGTGTTGAGTTGATGAACACAGTTAAGTTATGCAGCTCCTCAATGCAAGAGTACAGAACTATACAGTATCTTTCAGATGCTAGTTGTGAGCCAAATAAATATTTCAATATTGTTCTATATTTAATGGTTTGATGTGCCACAGACATATCTGGAGCAGATGACATTTCTTCAGTGAACTGTGCCTTCATGCTAAAATGCCACAGGTTAGAATAACTACATGCCAGGATGCAACCATTGCCTTTTGCTTTCTTCACTTGTGATGTCCATGCTAGGATAGTCCTACTGAAAAGGCCACTTGCATTAGTGCTGCATAACTTCAAGAGAAAGAAGAAGGTGCAATTAGAATTTGAGGTATTGAGACACTTAAGGCACTTTTAGATAACATCTCTTCCACTTTAATTCCTCTGGCTTATTCTAGTAAATATTCTGGCTTTGTATTTTTGATTAACAATGAGTATATTGGAATGAGGAATTTCTGCCATCAAGAATTAATGAGTACTAAGTCTCCATTAGTTATTTTTTTTCAAAAATTAGCAAAAAGGAACATCTTCAAACAAGTCCACACTCTCGATTTTCCTAATCATCTACAAAGTATTGGATAGTTGATTTAAACACTTAATAGAGGAGGGATGCCCTTAACTCACACTTTGGTCATCAACTGCTGGTTAATAGACTGCTACGTTCTGTATTTAGCAGACTTAACACTTTGAGTCTACTTTTAATGTCCAATTTAAAGGAAAAAAGAAAGTTAGGCATCATTGTAATTTAACTTTAGAAATAGTATAACATTCCAGGCCAAAACATACCAGTTACTTGCTAGCAAGTTGCAAAGAAATCTGTTGGAAGGACACATCACTTCCTGGGAAAGAAAACACAGCACTGTCTGAATTCACTGGGCTATGCAGTCACATAGCTCAAAATTGCACAGCAACATCAAACTTCAAAGAAGCAAGCAGGCCCCAGTAAAAAGAGAAAGGAATTTCTCATTAACAAATCCAAAGTGGACTGAATTTCTGCTTCCCAGAATGAAAATTAAAGACAGATGTGAAGTACCAGTGAGAAGGGTTAGAAATCCAACTACTGATTCGAATGAAATTGTCTGGAGTGAAAAAAGGATGCCATAAAAGACAGAATTATTTCAGGAGCTTTACAGGTACCGGAGCATCTGTAATTTTTTTTTTTTTTTTTTTTTTTTTTTTTTTTTTTTTTTTTTTTTTTTTAACAACTACTTCACATACAATGAACAATTCCACCTTCTGAGAAGACATGGCAGATGACTTAAGAAGCTTACAGACAGCTAGGGAATACTGTAGCGATGTCTACTTGGGTTTTACATACACTACAGTTCCATCCAGTCTTTGTAAAAGGCAATTGAATCTTCATTAAAAATGACCAAGTCAAATTGTCACGTACAAGAGCAGAAATCACTCTTAGTGTTTTCCGCTGCCATAAAAGTTTCAGAGTCACTTGGAGCAGGAAGGAAGTATTGCTCCAGCAGCAGTTTGGAAGAGCATCCTTGGTGCTACAAGCTCTGCAGACAAGATGCTCACTGCCTCACTGCCATCTTCTGCAGCATCTACTCCCCATGTGACCACCAAGCTTCCTCCAGACATGTTCCTCCTGGGTTTGCTACAAATCAGATTAACTAGAAAATAACTGTGTGCATGCCTCCAAAATGAGTGAACACAGAATTTTATTTCAGTTCATTATGTTTCCCATCATTTGACCCAAACAGTTTCTATATGTTCTAGTAAGTAGATTAAAACTGCTAGAAATAGAGTTTTGACCAGAACAGGCCAGACAATCCATTTCTTTCCTTCACAAAAAGACTGTCAAATAAAAGGTGAGGGACAAATAATAAACCTAACTCAATTGTTACAATCTCTGTATTTCAACACAAAATCAAAAGCAATGTCTACTATAAACAGCTTGATGCTGCAAACTACAATAGCATCCTGGGAGATCCTAAACACAAGGAGAACTTTTAAACTGCAAAATCCAAGCATAAACTGAAGTCCACAAGAATTTGAAGAAGAACTGACATGGTAAAACTGACATTATAGGCAATAACAAAGTATGCTCTCTAGGAGATAACATTTCAGCAAGCCATAGTGATCACATAAGGCAAGTAGCACTATCTATTACTATTTATTACACTTCTATTCTTCTTATCCCACTCTTTAGTAATATGAAAGAGGCTTCAGTCCTGAGAGATAGGGGAGAGCGAAAGTTGCTATTCAAGAAAAATTCTAGCTGAGAAACCTTCAGACTTCACAAAACTCCCTTCACTAGCAGCTTAAGCTAACTCTTTGTACTTCGTGGAGACAGTGACTTCAAGTGAGGAAACTTCTTCAGACAATTACAATTGTGTGATCATCTGTGGTAATCTTTGCTCTCCTTAATCAACAGGCAAAGCTGCTATGCTTAATCCTGCACAGCCAATAACAATTAGATTTTGACACAGGACTATTTTGCCCATCTAAGGATGAGAAGGAAAAAAATAGACTGCAACTTAAAAACAAACAATCAAACAAAAACAGCAGCAAAAAGCTATTTATTTGGGGCTGCACTCAGGTATTCAGCACACTATAGGCAGTTCTAGAGAGATGAGTGATCTTGATCCATCTGTCTCCTCCAGTTGGTAAAAATATGTTTAAAAATATGGCATAGAAAATAAAAGGCTGACACCAAAGAAATGCTCTGCCTTATCCTTTTCTTCCAAAATTCTTAAATCAGGTTTCATCTATCCATTTTGTCAAGTTCTCACAGACAAATAAACTCCTACTTGCTCTGTACAGCAAAGCAGTTCCCATTCACGGAGCAAAGCTGAGCAGGCCAGTTGTTTGAAAAAGACATACAGATTAGAAGCGTATTTTGTCTCCTGGATCAAATTCACAGGACATAGAAAAAAATCACCTAATCCGTTAACTAGACAGACAGGATTGACTTACCACTTACCTTATAAAGAGGCAATCTGTCCAACTTGGGATTCAAATTTGCAGCCCTCCCACAAATCTTGTATCTTGTCTTTGTGTTTGCCCACAGAGCTAGGTTCAATCCATTTGCCTTGGACAACTCCACTTGTTAATGCAGAACAGTATTAGTATTCTGCTTCCATCTCTTTCTTTCTAAAATATCAAAAATATCAATTCTCTGCAATGAGGATTGCCATGAATTGTGCATAGGTAGCCTACAGGTCCTGTTGGCACTCTTATAAGTCAAATATATAACTACTTTGAAAAGCTATTATTTCCTTGACACATAGAAAGTGAAGTTCATGTCTCATTTCATTCAAATTATGCTTTAATGGGAAACACATTCTTCCTGTATAGAAGTTGAAATAACTTGGAAAGAGGCCATGTTACAAACTGCCACATAACAATTTGCCACAAAGTTTCAAAAGCAGAAAAATACCTTTTTTTTTTTCCTTAAAAAGACAATATTTGCCAACACTGCATACTATACCCAGAGGGAGAATGGTCAATTACTAAGCTAGATTGTTTTGGACTGTAGAGTGGAATCAAGATTCTTTGCTATCCTAAAGCCAAGGTATTGGTTGAGGTGCACAGAAACATTTCATTTGGGCCTTTAAAAATTACAGTTCTGTCTGTACAGTTCTGCTATGTGTTTGAAATTCACACATTAAATGCCAGTGACATTTTGTTGCACACTGTTTTTCCTGCTATGCCCTATGCATAAGAAAGGCTCCATAAGAAAACTGCCCCTATTTAAGAGGAGCTATGTTTGATGCATACACATATATGAAGACTTTGTAAATGAGAGGAAATATGTTGATTAAAATTATGCTTTACCGGCATTTGTCACAGAATCCTTTTCTCTCTCCTGAATATTTGTCAGCTGTAAAGATGGGTCTGATGTGGAACTGCGCAGCTTGCCCACTGAGAAATGCTCACTGACAACAGCAAAATGCTCTCTAGTTTTTCCCCACAGGATTTGATGCCTAATATATCTAGCAATAATTTGGCACCAAACATGCTTGTTTTAGTGTCACACTGATTTGTTAAAACACTGACGAACACACTACACAGAATTCACTCTTAGGTCAGAGAAGGACACTGGAGAGCTGCAGCATGCCCATCTACAGTGGTCTAGGAGACATCCAGGGACAGAGCATCTCCCTTAACTCCATAACAGGAGTTTTATTTTTCAGAAACAGGTGGAAGTAGGGGAGAAGGGGTACTAAAGAGAAGGAAATAATAGATCTTAAAAGTGAAATTTATTGCTAGTTTTTCCACTGAGATTTTTTTCATAGCACTAGCTATGCAAAATGGATATACAATAAAGGAGCTCTCAGAGTTTCTCCCAGGACAGGGACAATTCATCAGAAAACAAGCCCTTTGGTGGGTGTAAGTTACCTGGACTACAATGAACACAACATTGCAGCACCAAATAACACTATAAATGTTTCTTCTAAGCATAACGTATTTCCTGATTTCCCTTAGTTGGTACAAGTGATTCAGGTTTAAGCACTTCCTCTACCGGTCTAGTCTTGCTAACATAACCCAGTTATAATACCAGAAAACTATTTTTCTTCCAGATTCTGACAACTATTTCCTTCCATCCTCTGTTTAAGAGATTTAAAAAATTGTCTTGCAACACTAGTCTAGTCCCACTAATCTTCCCTGAAAAGGCCTCTTGTCATTTCTCTTTAATAAATGTGACAACCATTAGCAGTGGGAAGAGGAAATCTATCCCCTCATTTTTACTCATTGCATGACAGAATTTTGTGATTTATTTTAATAATGAATAATCACTCCCATCCTTTTTCTGGCAGGATTACTACAGTAGCGCAAGGAAAGTATAGGATATTTTCCAGATGTTTAGAAGTTGTAGTGTTTTTCACCATAACATAAACATGTTGGCATAAATTTGGGGGAACAGATTTTTTAGCTGATCTACAGGACTTGTTCCTTTGGTATTATTGCAACAACTCTCATGCAACTTAGTAAGAGAAAGGACTTTTTCTGGCATTTTCACTCTTCTTACGAAAACTACTTCTCTTTATAAAAGTGACGCTGGTATGTGTTATATTCCTTCAGTCAAGTTTGGATGTCTATGCTTCAAACCATTGAACATAGCTGCACTACTCTGCCCTTCAGAAATGACGAAAACTTCGTTAACATGATATTGAACTTTCATGGTTTTTATATGTTTCTTCACTTTAGGACCCCAATCAACTAAAAATTCAGCCTGGCAATTAAACTCATGCTTAATCTGCCCTGTATTTTAGGTTTCATTAAAATTAGTGGGTTTCCTAAGCATACGCTTAAGCAGAGTTAGACAATAGCATGGGCCTTACAGCTTCAAGTTGCCCTCGTATACACTGTAGGGTGTTTGAACTGGTCTATAGCAAGTCCATGGGAAAGAATGGCGTTTTTTTGCTTCAAGCCTGCACTGGTCACAAGGCAAGGTACCCAGTGGGCATGGGATGGGACTTCCATGCCACCAAAGCAAACAGAAGCTCATTTGCCAAGTAGTCTATTTGTGAAAAAGTGATTTTGCATAAAGGAAAAAAACTTCAAAAGAAAAAAATGGTTTAAAAACTAAAAACAAATAGAGTCTTGGCAGCCTCCTTTCTCTCCTCTGCAAATGCATATGTTCCCTGCAACTCAGAGTTCATTACAGAATAAAGTAGGACATTTTTCTGGTCATCTCTTATTAAAACATTGGCAACACACCACTGTAGAGACATATACTGTCCTCAAGGGAATTAATCACTCATTACACTATGGAGGCCCCTCATGGGGGCCCTACTATCTCCGTGTTGCTGCAGTATTTAAGAGCTCATCTGATTGCAAATCATAAATTTTCTCACAGAAATTCACCGAAGAACTGGATCATAAACTTGCCAACCGGGAAAGTAGGTTCAAAGAATCAGCAAGAACGCTCACTCATAGAAAGCATCCCCAAGGCCCTCTGATTTGACACATACGGAGTGAGTTCAAAATCCCAAGCCTGTGTTTCAGAGACACACAGGCTTGGAGGCAGACAGGAAATGGTCACTGTAATGACTCTTGCTCTCTAAGACTCCAAAAAACAATACAGAAATTGTCTTTAATGGCATCAGTTGCAGTTCCAGGACATTTAACTGCTATCATACCCTCTGGCTGACTTGAGCACTTAAAGCTGCAGCCAAATTTTTGGACAATGATACCACCCTTGCTTGGAGGGGTTTGAACTCAAATGCCTGCACTACATGAAGCAGGCCAAAAAGATAAAATTCTGAAAATTATTTCTAGAAGTATTTGGAGTCACAGTAAGTCTACAGTGGAGTTTAACTGGGCTGTAACAGCCTTCATTATTTCTACTTCTTTAGAAGTAAATGACCAAAATTCCCTAGCGGAGCTTGCCTTCTAAAACCAACAAAATAAATAAATAAATAAATAATCTTATGCCTACAATGAAACAAAAAATGTGTCATATGTGTTTCACATCTCTCCTGTTCCTTGACTCAATTTCTACTGAAGGTATCGCTCCTATCTCAAATGTCCTCTTGAATCTCTATTTCTCTAAACTGCCTCTGGGAAGATGGGCAAATCAGGACCATATCCTAAAGTCAAGCAGGGACTGCTTGACTAGACTAGGAACCTAAATTCCCAGCCCTTGAAGGAAGTCCTGGCTCCATCGCCTTAGAGTGCCAGAAAAGCCTTTAATATTCAGAAGTCTGCCTTATCTCAGTCAGCACGCTGGCCTAGGCCTGCTGCTCCTGCAGTCGATGGAGGTTCTCTGCAACTTCTTTCTTTCTTCTAAAACATCCTTCAGGATTAATTTTGCTATAGAGGAACCAAATGCCTTCCAGCATGTTAATGTCTGGTCTTGTGCTGAAGCCACACTCGCTCACAGACAGATTAAAATACTCCAGTTGGCTGGTTAGAAGCCAAACAGACACCCCAAACAGAAACAAAAGAGAAACAAAATCCAATGGCATGCTGATGTGCCTTCATCAGAATCTCTTGTGCTTGCTGGAAATTCAGATATCATGACTGGAATCTGACTTCATTTTCAACTCCCAAAAGGAATGTCACAAACAAGAAAAATAAACAGGAATCCTGTATCACTGGGCAGACCACTTACTCCTAATCCATGTCTCAAAGCATTATAGAGCTGGATCCTTTAACTAAACTGTCCTAATCCTAGCGATTTCGGATTAATTTAGCTGACTTATAACAGCTGAGAGCTATTCATTTCAGGCCTACATACAAATTCTTCTATATTATGATACAAAATTAATGACAATTTCTGTAAAAAGATTTCTGAAGCAACTGCAAGCATTATAGTTTTATGAATTTAAAAATAGTTATATCCAGATTTTGCTGAGACTATGAGTGCCAGCATATGACTGAACAGCACTTAAAATGTTTTAGATCTGATTTAACCTTTGCATATAGAATTCTCCTCATCAGCTTTCATTTGCTAAAAAGACTAATGACATTTGCCCGATTACATTTAGTGTCCCACAGTTTCCATTTCTAAAGCCTATTTGATCCTTGCAGAGTAGGATAAATTACTTGCTTCGAGCTCCAGCTTGGCATCTTTCATAGGTATATAGTAAGACAATTATGCCATGCAAGCTTATAAGGGACTGACATGAAATCTGGCAGATGAAAGAAAATTAAGAAAAAAAGTATTTAGTATCAAAATCAGGAAATTCCTGTATTTCGTTACTGAACCACAGTCAAAGGACAGCTCACTTGATGTTAACTGCGTTTCCATTTTTTCATAGAATCACAGAATGCTTAAGTTTGGAAGGGACCTCCAGAGCTCATCTAGTCCAACCCACCTGCACACAGTGGGTCACCTAGGGCACAGGGCTGCATCCAAGCGGGTTTTAAAGATCTCTAAAGAAGGAGACTCTACAACCTCTCTGGGCAGCCTGTTGCAGTGCTCTGTCACCCTCACTGTTAAGAAACATTTCTTTAAGTCCCTGTGGAACTTCCGATGCTTCAGTTTGTGGCTGTTTCCTCTAGTCCTTTCACTGGCCACCATTGAAGAGAGGTCGGCCCCATCCTCCTTGCTCCCTCCCTTGAGGTATTTATACACACTGATCATCATAACACAATCACAAGCTTCAGGGAATATTATTTAACTCTGTATTATCATTAACCTGTATTATTTAATGTGAGCTGAACACATCTACCTTCTGACTTACAGAAAAAAGAGCCAAAATATTGTGGTAACAGCCTGCACACTTTCACAGAGCTTACTTCCTCAACTATTTATTGAGATATGTACATGAAAAAAAAAAAGAAAGTTTCACAGGACATTCCTAGATAAATACATATAAAGCAAAGGTCAAAATTCAGATTTTAGGCATTTAACAGAGAAATTAAATACACTAGAATCTTTCATGCATTTATTCTCCATAAATCCTCCCTAGTTGGGCTGTGTAAAGATTCTCATTTTCCTGATGAAGCACTGAAGCACTTAAGTCCAGATTCTCTAAGCTATTTAGCTACCTAATTTCAAGTGAGTTTAGGATGATCTGCACCTAAATGATTTGTTTCAGATCATTCTTTTGCTCTAGAAACAGTATTTTTCCACAGCAGACAAAGTTAAAGTAATTCCAATCAAACATTTGGTCACTGGCAGACCGTGCAAAAGTTTTCTTTACGAAACAGCCAAAAAAATCCCTCCCTGCTCCCCCACCTAAGACCCACCTGTTGCTCTTAGCTTTGCTCTTCTCAAACAAGATACAAGAGAACTCAAATTCAGCAGAGGACAAATATGTTTTTCCCAGCTCTCTAGCACCCTCTTTAGGGTTCTTATTTCTCAACCAAAACTTGAATGCTTTCTGAACTGCTGTGGCATTAAAAATGAACATAAGGAAATAAAGTCGCATTAAAAAAAAAAAAAAGAAGATTGGTAACGTAAAGCCATATAATCTACAGAAAGTGCAAAAAACATGAAAGTTTCTACTCTAACACAGAAAAGCACTTTTCGGAAGGCAGGAAGATTTTTGCTTCTCACTTCAATAAAGTTAACATTTTAGCTTTAGACTCTGAAAGAAGTCTTATCTTCTACAGACTATGGTAACAGATGGAGAACTTAATCCTATAGTGTAAACAGGGGGCCAACATACAAAACACTGTATTAGGACACCTACAAACAGTGTGAACTTGGTTTGAAGTTTTGTTAGTGTCCTCAAATGCCAAAGTTCACTATGGCAGAAGACTTTTGTATGGTTACCAGAAGGACCAAAAGGACTGAGCTTGTCAGACATGGCTACTTAGCCATTGTGTAGCTAGACGTTACTATTCCTTGGCTACCAATTTCAAACCAAATAACTCCCACTAAATACAAGATTTAACTTCCATTTGGACAAGGTATGTTTGCAAGCTTTATAATTGAAGCAATTAGAAGTTTCTTAATTCTCTTAGTTTGCTCAAGACCAATTTTCATGGTTGCCATTTAAAGTAATTATTTTACTCAAACTCATAGTCTTGCCTCCACTCTCTGAATTAATTCTTACTATATTCTGAGAAATAAAAATATATATTAAAAAGTGACATGTCCAGATTTGGATATATCAAAACCAGAGCCTGACTAAGAAACATAACAACTAAGAAAGCAAACAGAACAATCACAAGAGGCTGAAGCTCTTCAGCTATTTCTAAGAAATCATGTAAAGATAATAATTGTTTGGGGGCAGAGAGCTGTGTGGAGATGAATTTGAGTGCAAGTATATCTAAAAAAAACGAGTGCAAGTCAGAAGCAATATAACAAAAATCTAACTTCCTATTGGGTCTTCTCAGCACAGCTGAAGACTTGCCAGGACCTTGCTTGTATTGTAGCTGTCCATGCCAATGTGGGACAGTCCAGCAACTCCCCAGGGAATGGAGCAACACAGGAGAGGTGGTAGATCTTGGTATCTTCCTCCATTACTTCTAAAGCCAGCTAAGGCAGATAAGACCAATATCTGATCTAAATACTGCCTTATCTCAGAATCACAGAAAGGTTAAGGTTGTAAGGGACCTCTAGAGATTATCTAGTCCAGCCCCCAATTATATATTTAGCGTTCACCACTTAGCATTTAAAGCTGGCTTCTCAAATGGCAGTTTGAACAGTCTTAAGTCATTCTAACTCAGAGAAAAAATGATTAAATGACAAAACTCCTAAAAAACAGAGCAGATATTGCAGCATCTGAACTTAAATTTATTTCTCTTAAATTGGATAATCAGAAGTGAAATAGCACATGAAATCACAAAGCCAATTATTTTCTGTGTCAACATAATGACAGACTAGAAAAACAGACAACCAGTTCTCATCGCTTTGTTACCACCTCTTTCTTACCATCTCTTGATGAAGAGATTTCCAAGATACGACAACTCCAAAATCTAATTGAAACATCACAGTTAAGTGGTACAGAAAAATGATTTTTTCCCTTCCAAAAGGAACATGTCCATGTTTCAAGAGAAATTCAAATATATGCAGAGAGCTGTAAAAATCTCAAACAGGAGGTATCACTCGAGCATGTCATAGAGCCCCAAAGTATAAGAAGCTCTAATTGAACTGTCTCTGCTTTACATATTTGCATTTATCAGACAGTCCCTCAATTCCTGGTGAAACTGCAGGTTTGAATAACAGGAACTGTTGGCTGCTGCGTATCATAAGAAATAGAGTTCAGTAAGAAAGATATTTATACTCTCACTAGAAGTAAAAAAAAAAAAAAAAAAAAAAAAGTAAAAAAAAGAAAGGTTTTTAAAAGTGAGTTATTTCACCTGAAAAGAATTTCTGTTTTTAAAAAGAAATTGAGATTTTCATAAAGCAGGCACTATAGTTAGCCAAAAACTCTTTCCTCTCAAAAACAAGTTTTACTGAAAAAAAATGCCCTTGACTACCTCCTCCTTTGACTTTTTGAACCATTTGGCTTCTATTAAAGATAACAGGAAGAAAAACTACTTTTAAAGATAATAGTTTTTCCCCATAGAATCTTTTCAAGACTTTAAACATACAAGCTCTTCAACAGTATGAGTTTTATCATCCCTCTCTTTCATACTTTCCTAGAATTTTCTAAAAGTCAGAATAAATTTCACTTTGTGCTTGCATTTTCCCATTACAAGCTTTTGAACTCCTGAATGTCTTTTTTAAAAAAAAAAAAAAAAAGTGGCATATCATCTACTATGCAGACTGACATTATACATTTCAAGACCATAAATCGAAAAGCTGTTTATATAATAACATTAATCCTAAGAAGATAGTGCAGACATATAGCAGGGTTTTGCCTGAGCTGTGGCCATTAAAAATGCAAGTTTAGATAATCTGTCTCTGCTGATCTAAAAATAAGAAAGAGTAATGACTGCATTTTATGCTTTTTCTGGTAAGATATACTGAATATTACTGAGTGGGACTAGAATAAAAATAAATCCTTAAAGGTCCTCAGTAAAGTATCTGACATGATGCCATATGGATAATTAGTTTAGCTGGGGAACATATGGATTAAAAGAATAACTGTAAAGCCATGAAGAAAGAGAGGAAACAGAGTGGGCTGGTACTGAAAAGTGAACTATCAGACTGCAAGGAGCTCAACAGTGCAGCTCTTCAAGGTCTGACTCCATTCAATTTGTTTTTAAGCAGCCTTAGCACAAAGAAGAATGAATAAATCAATTTTGCTGATAAAACAAAGCAGGGATTTACTCTCAGTACTAAGGAGTATATTACCCATAAAACTGGATGTCTTTGAGGAAATATAGTAACACAGCCAGGCTAAAGTTCAGGAATGCAAAGAGCAAGGCCATTCATGAATTTGGGAATCACTGTGAGCTTTCTCTGCTATCGTTTGAAAGTTAAGCTCTTGGAAACAAAGAACAGAGAAAGACCATGGAGCAGCCCTTATTCTCAGGATGTCTCCAAGCCATGGATATACAGCATGACTGTGAGAAAGGCAAACAATCCTTATATGCATCAGGCAAAATCTCTGCCACAAGAATACTATGGCAGTGTAAGAAGCATAAAGATACCTGTATTCATGTAACACTAATGCACATCAGAAGCAGCCCTATAGAAGAGTCATTAGGATGTTACTAGGGAAGTGAGGAATGTATTTTAAAAGGAAGAACAGAACTCATCTTTTCCTGCCTAGCAAAGAAGTCTGAGAAAGAATACGGTTCTTCAAAAACTGCTCTACTAATTAGCAATTTTCTTCTGAGTTTTAAAAGGAAATTTATCAGTGAATAACCTATATACATTTTATTCTTTAAATTATATAGCCTTTATATATAAAATATATATAATATATAGCCTTTAACATAAACTTACTTTTCATAAGTGTTCTCTCTATCACAACCTCTTAAAAAGACTTCCTAGATCTAAGAGAAGTCATGGTCTGTTTTGTGAGCAGGACTTGATTTGAAGTCGCAGACCTTCTCCAGTCCTATGCCCCTCAATGTCTTCATGCTCAAAGATGTATTTTGGAGAAGGAGAAAAATGAATATATGGCACCAAACGTTGGCAGTTTATCAAAACGGACGGATATAATGTATATCTCAGGACTTCTTGAGGAACAATGCCTGGCAAAAGGCAATAAAAACATAGTATCTGATGCAAAATGGGTGGGTGTATTTTAGGCAACATCTAATTACAATAACAAGCAACATCTAATTACAATAGCAATTTTCCACTAATTTTTGGAAGATCAACAGTTAGATGAACATTCCAATTTCTATAAACACTCTTCCTTGCCCTCAGTAGATAACTTCCTATTTGCCCAGAATATGTCTTTTGATTAATGTTTCTAAGCATTACTGTAATTTAAATATCAGTGGTAATCATGCTACTTTGAAATGAGTCTCAAAATATCAGTCAACTCAGCCAACTCTGCTGAAAAAAGAAGCAAAACTGGCACTTCAGCAATATAAACAGAACATCTTGGCCCAAAGCTAATATATAAAGCTTCAAATTTTGAAAAATTCTAGTTGGTTTTTGAAAGTGTTTTTAACTCAAACTTGATAAACAAAAGGAATGGCAATGTGAAGATATGCATGGAAAATGAATACACAGAAAGAACGTTTCTTTATCAAATGCTTTGAATTAGTAATGATTCCAGAAATGGCTAAACAGTCTTTTACCTCTACATAGGCAAGGCCCATTTTGATGAGCAGTATATATTAGTGGATTTTTGGTGTAGATATGCTTTACAGATAGATAGATATCCCTGCCTATTTCAGCATCACACTCACTTTATCCAGTTTCTCAGTCAGCTAATTAGTCATATCAATTTAAATTCACAAGATGCAAGTTGTAAAAGACATCCAGCAGATCTGGCCAGCAAACTCAACAGAAAACTATATAAAGAATATTTCCATCTTTGCAAATTGTATCTAGTTTAGCAAAATGAGATTAGCACAGGGATACAAATGGTTTTGATAAATATCTTGCAATAGAGAGGTGAGCTTTTCTCTCTAGGAAGAGGGAACAAAATAAAACCTTGATTTTACCAAGAAGCCTTAGTGTATACATTTAAGTGACAAAAGGCCACAGGAACACGGATAATCTGGAAAAGATCCTCAGGTAGGTGAGCAAAGTTCAGAGGGATCATGAAGAGCTCATGATGCAGCTGGCCAGACCAACAGAGAAGTTGCACAGGGGTACAGGAGCTTCACTCTCTCAAGGCCTTTATCTTTTTACAACTGGATATTCACCAAGAAAGAGTGCACAGACATGGTCATCAGGAGGACTTAAGGGATCTTCTAGCTCAGGTGTTACAAAGTAGGGAGTAGGGAGCATCAGTCTCCCAGGACAGTCTCTTTTCAGACTGTGCTATCTGACAAGACTATTCCAACTGTATGTCTATCCAAAGTTTAAGTCGGTGATTTAGAATGGCAGATTCCAATCCTTTTTCTCTGCATTCTTATTTTAAATCTCTGAACCTTTTCCAGATTATCTGAAAAACAAACAACAAAAACATTCATGAACTCTTTCCTGTCAATTCTTTAGGCTTTTGTAAGCCTATGCCCTTGTACTGCATTTGCAAGGGAAGGGTAGGAAAGTACTGAGGACTGGAGAGCTGTCCACCTCTTCTCATCTGTCCAATATTCTCTCCTCAAGAATATGAAAAAGACATACCACTGCATACTTGCACCTCATTGCTGACCCACTCCAGTATTATTCCTACCTTTTTGTTTTTAAAACCATTTCCTTGCAATTAAAGACTGTGATCACTTGTCAAAAAATAGCAATTGTACAGCCAATGAAGCTCCAGATTGAAGATTGTTCACAAGTCAGACACTGTAACATCAGATAAGCTGACAGTTTTTTTCCTCTGTTCAGAAGACAACCCAGGAATATTTACCATATACCTTCTATCATGTAAATCCACATAACTTGATTTTACAGTAACAAGACCAACACAGATTTACACTGGTTTTGATTATGCACAAATTTTTCAAGGTGATTGCAGTTGGTTCTGAAAACAGGATATGAAAGATGCTTTCTGGTTAAGGACTTTATTAATTAGCCTAAAGGAAAAATAGCCTTTGCGGAACTGATGGTGTAAAAAAATGGCTAGTTTTGTTATAGATCAACTCCCTATTCTGGTATAGTTTACAGCACAAGGACACACTCATTTTGAGCATAAGGTGTTGTTTTCCAAAACAAAGTTTTGAGCATCATAAGGCACTACAGCTTCACTAAGTGTCTAACTGCCAGGATGGGTTACACCTCCAGGACAGACCATCTGATTACAAACCTGACAGATGCATCTCAGATTATATGATCCCTGTAAAACAGCAAGCTAAGAACTGATGCTAGTCTGGCTCCCTAAGAGCAGGAAGATGTAAGAAGAAAGCAACTCACTTCACCTTCCATATTCTTTAAGAAAACAGCCCAAACATATGCTGTTACGCAGATAGGTAGTGGACTCGATCATTCTATTCTGTGCCTGAGACATAAAAAAGCAGCTACACGATACATAAGCCTGAAGGATGATGAAGTTCAGAGATGCAGTAAAACTCACATCAGGCTACAGGAATACCCGGTCAATCCTTGGACAGACCATGGCAGAAAGTCGCATAATGGTGAAAACGACAAAGAATATATTGCCAGATTGTTGCTTCTCCTCAAGCCTGCTCTGACTATTTGTATCTCCAAGAACACCAAGACTAATTGTTCCCTTAACCTGTAAAATAGCAACCTCCAGCTCTGCAAAATATTATCCTGCCTTACACAGAAACAACAAGGGGCTTAACTCGGGGCTGCATTGTCTGATACTGAATACATTCAGTATGAATACAACTCTAGAGGTCAATCCTGTCTTTGTGTTTATTAAGGAGAAAAAAGGATTATACTGCCTTTCCCACAGATTGAAGCATACTAAAAGCACATACAGATATCACAAAGTTCTCTCCATAACACGCAGATAGGCCAACTCCTCAGTGTTCTCTCTCTCTCTCTCTCTCTCTCTCTCTCTCTCTCTCTCATATAACAGCAATTTTTCAAAAACAGGGTCTTCAGGATGAAGAAATATTTTGGATCACTTCATAAAAACATATATAATGACCAGCTGATGACATCCAACAATCTATCACATGATAGTTGCTGATCCAGCAACTCATACTCGACTCAGGCTTTGTGGAAAGGGCCTCAGACTGGAAAGTGACGGAGATTCAAGAGCATTCATGCA
Organism: Nothoprocta perdicaria; assembly: GCF_003342845.1. NCBI lineage: Eukaryota > Metazoa > Chordata > Aves > Tinamiformes > Tinamidae > Nothoprocta > Nothoprocta perdicaria. The sequence goes on from NW_020454439.1 coordinate 2,267,748, forward strand.
AGTGCTGGAATGAAATACTGAAGTGAAACATCCTCATGGAGCAAGATGAAGTGGACTATCCTCCTACTGACAATATCTGGAGGAAAAAAAAAACACAAATCCAGTTTAAAGAAAGACAAATTTAAATGACATCCTCTAGTGAATGCCATCATAAGAATGCAATGCTTCTACCACTCCTTATAGAAGATTCACTAGACATATCATCCTGTAACATGCAAGTCCTTGAAGGTCCATGAAAGCTGATGCCAAAAAGGAAATGTGTAATTCTATAACGCTATCTATGATTAAATCTTCCTTGGAAAAAAATGTACAGGTTGCAACAGAACATAATGTAGAAGCTTTCTTAGGAACGCAGAAGTTCTTGGGAGAAGCATACAGCATTATCAAAATAGGACATAATATCCTACGCAACCTTTGCTTAGGAAAAACATATATTTGTTTCTCTCTGTAGTTAGCAAAACTGGCTGCTTAAAATGTACTTGGGAATTAGAATTAATTTGGTGCATAGGTAAGAAAACCTATGCAAGTCAGTACCTCTGAGCAGGTCAGTTCTCTATTAAGGTTTTATCTTTAGACTTTGTAAAACCAAAGACTTTCCCAAATACAATAGTTTTAACTTCAAAAACAAAGCAAGCATGAAAACCCACTTGATCAGTCATTCTGGGTATTCAACACAATACTTTTAAAAGGACTAGGCTTCATTTTTTTTTCCCCAAACTTTCAATGCTTAAAGCTCACTACCTAAATACAGAAACACCCAAAGTTCTCAGCTACAGTAAAAAGTGCAAGGTTTCAAACTGTCAGAAGGGAAACTATGCTGTTCTGCTAAGACTACGAGTATGGCAGACACCTCTTTACTAGAGTTTGCAAGCAGAGCTGTTAACTTACTGCACAAAGCTTTTGTGGGATTGACTTGTTGTCCTGCAAGTAGCTGCAGCAGCTTCCTGATGTCTATGCGTGCTTCAGCCATGTTTTCCAAATCTTTAACTTGAGCAGAGCTTGGACTTTCATCATCTGACACTACAAGTATACGAATATGTTTAAACAAAGCCTCAAAAGGGATTTCAATATGTAAAAGGACACAGCTGACAATCATCTGATAATTTAATGTGAGTCTCAGTCCTTGCAGATACTCAAAAATTACCTAGACAGTCCTAGGAAATCAGCTCTAAGTGACCTTGTGTTTCATTTGCAGCCTTCGAAACAGCACAATTACAATGCTATTTTGTAATTAAGTACTGGCATAAGGTGCATGTTGTTACTTGCAGCACATCTAAGTAAGAAGACCAGACAAACACGAAAAGCAGCAAATATGGCATCTTACCCCAAGGAGGATTTCCTAAGTCTTTAAAATGCGTTGTTACAGACACTAAATCGGTTTCTATTTTCAAGTTCATTTCTCCACTCAAGTTTGCTTCAATCACCTGAAATATAATCAATTTCAATTTTAGGCAAGCTGCTTTTGTATTTCAGAATTACAGAAGAATGAACTACTAACTAAGTCAAACTCAAACTTCCAGAAGTGCTTCAGTGAAGTTCATTTGCTTTTTGAACAGGGCTCAGAGGTTTGAATATACAGATACAAAATGCATCACTCTCAGGTGATGGACCTTTGACCAACTTCCCTGAAATTATGGAGACAAAAAAAAATACAATTGCTCTTCCATACCTTCAAAACAAGCACCAGCTTTGGGAATTTCCTCTGCTAAAGAAAAAGCTTTAGAAATAAGAGATATAAACAGGCAAATTAGGAAGTTGCTCTTTTTTTCTCCATCTTTTTCATAAACAGCAAGGGGTGCACATACACTGTCCACAATATATGCACAGAAAACTTAATGCATCAAGAGCTGATCTGCAGTTGCAGCATTGATCTACTTGAAAACAGCCAAGAGCTGCACCAGAGTAGCAACTTCAAACATCATTTTGGACTGCCAGAAATATCCTGGACAAATTGAGACTTCAAACTCCATCCTGACAAAGTTTCCAATCAGAAGCAAACTATATTGACTGGCAGATCAGAAGATTCCTACAACATATCTAAATTCTATTTTGTGTGATTAGAACTATTCTCAATAATTTTAGACAGACTCATCCTTATAAGCACAATTTCCTAAGGAATGGGGTATCCTTGTAATCAGAAAAAAAAAAGTATATTACTATTTAAAAGAACTTCTAAGCCCTTTTTCAGTACTGACCTTGACTAATTTTACTAGCAGGACACAGATGATAAAAATATTTACCCGTGACACTTGATACTCTTTGAAATAAAAACAGGTCTAGCAAAGAGTTGGGAAGAACTGAAAGAATTCACACATATACACACATGTACAATGCACACATGTACATATGTGTATAAAGAGGGAGAGATGCTATAAGGTCACATATTTAAAAGCTTTTCAGATAAGAGACCTGCCTGAACTTACAATGCAATTGCTGAGGTTCTTCATTCTTTCCACCACACTCTTCATCGTTTTTAACACAGGCAGGTAAATACTGACCTAAAAAGATATAGAAATTGCATTCACAGGACTATTGCACAAGGAGGTACAATACTTACTCTCCCTTCCTTAAGTTGCCCTCTGCTACTTACTGAGTGCAGAAAGCACACCATTTAAATCAGACCAGAAAATGACCCTTGAATACAGCATCTGTCTTCTCCATTGTACCACTGGGTCATTGCTCTAGCAAGTATTTCAGACATAAAAAAAAAAAATCCAAGTTACTTATCTTTCTCTCTGATTTTGTGTCAGAAGACCTATCCCAAGTCTATATGCAAAATATGACACACAGGCAGCTCTTGCAGACTGAGCTCCTATGTTACATCACCCATATCTATGTTACCAAGCAGTTAACACCAGTCTAGCCAACAAGGAGAAACAATTTGCACTCTTATGCTACTGCATTCAGCTTTTGGTGTGGCACCAGGGTCAGCACATTGCCAGCTCTACTGCGTGTCAAAACAGGTACAGGGTACACAAAAGCCAGGAAGGAACATAGTTTTGTCTAACTCTTCTAGGTGAGCCATGAGTTTAACACAGGCAATATTTGGACCACATGGGATAACACCTAAACAGATGAACAGTTTGAATCAGTCACAGGCACATCTGTGTTTTCAAGATACTACTGCCAGAGAAGTTCTTTCCTCTTTCCTTCCCCTATTCAAATTATCAATAGCACATAAAAAACTGTAGAGCGCCTAGGCTCACTTGTTATGATGAAAGGCATCTCCCAAGCTGCCCCAATTCTTCCATTTTGCCTTTTCATCCCTTTCCCAAGCTCACAAGCAGCATATCTCTGCACTACCACCCACTCACAACCTCCCCAACCAGCAGACCATAAAAACAGATACTTACATCGAAGTCTGGCACACTGGGTTCTCTGAAGTCACGCCATAATCTTCTGGGAATAACCCCAACTGGAATGTCATGTGTTACAATTCTACTGGTGCTTGACAAGGATGGCTTGAGTGAGAGACAGAAAATTATTGCAGATGAAACACAACTACAATTCTGCAAGCCAGGATTATCAGCCCTACTCTGGGAAAGAAAATAGAGCTCAGAGGCTCTAATCTAGTTTTCCATAGGTTCTGCACTATGAACTGGATTTTCCTTCTGCATAAGGAAAGACTTGTGAGGCATCTATCACAGGCACCTAGGTGCTATCTTCAGAGCTAAACAGTTCAGAGGTGCTAACAGAGAAGCTTTAAAAATAGAGCAGTTTGTAATAGACCAGTGGGAAAGCAAACTGAAAATCAAGAGCCAAAAATTATATTGAATCCTCCTACACTGGTAGGTTTCAAAAAGAATGCAATCATACAAGAAGGATTTCAGGGTTCTCAAGAAGGAGTTTTCTCCTTCAGGTTTCAGGTCACAAAGACATCAGAAAAAGGTACCTAACGCATGCAACTTGCTTTCTTGCTCTATCTCTTCACTTATTTTTCAAGTGCTTTTACTTAATGACAATAGAAGCATACTTGCACTTACTAGCTCCACAGACACTGTGAGACAGGGACAGTGTTTGTTAGTAAGCTTGATCTTCACTGTCTTAGCATTCTGGGCTGTTTTTAATGCTCTTGATAAGTTCTCAGGCACCAGCTCCAAATAGATTTCATTGTGTTCTGCAGCTACACCTTCCATCTGGAACTCATCAAAGAAATTCCCCTGCAAGGTAGGAAATCACATAAATAATCTTAAGTTTAAAGCTGAGTATCTGTAGCATGCAGTTTTCCTCCACGCAGTGCAAGAATGGCATAGGCCATGAAAGCCCCTTGCAAGACAGAAAACAAAATAAAACTGAAACCAAAACACTGCCAAAACTATTGAATTCAGTCCCTCCCTTGCCACCCAACTCAATGTGAACGATGCAACATGGAGCTCTCCCTTTCTGATGCTCAGAAAGGCACTGCATGTGTACCAGAGAGCCAAGAAAGAGGAGGCACTTGCCCTGCAGAGGCAAAAAGCAGCCCTGGAAAACTGGGCATCTTCAGCAACAGGGCACTACTTGCGACACCAGGTACACCCCCACTAAGGACTGCAGGAGGAGCCTGGCACACGGGACCCAATCTGGCCCATCACCGGCAGCATCCACCCTGGGGTCTCCCGTGCACACCTGGCACAGCTCACACCACACGCTAACTCCTCCATTGTCCACTTTATCCGAGAGGATGAAATACAGCTTGTCCGCCGCCAGTCGCAGGGTGCACATCTTGGCCAGCCGCGCCATCGTGTTCACCACCCCTGCGGGAAGCAAAGCTCGTTTTAGAGGCTCGGCGGGACTAAGCACGCATAGATGCATGGATAGATAGACATACAGACACACGCATACACCCGCATGCATACATGCATACACACGGACGGACGGACCCTCCCCCCGACCACATCGCCGCCCCGCGGAGCCGCCTGCTCACGACTGAAGTGGTTGAGACAGGCAAGATCCACAATCTTAGCCCGGAAGCGCATGATGGCGACCACGGCGCGCGCGAGCACGCACGCACGCGCCTCTGCTGCCGCAACTGCAAAGCGGCCCCGCCTCCGCGGGCTCTCCTGCCCCGTTCCGCCGCGCTCCGCCTCCGGCCCCGCCGCGGCCCCGGCCCCGCCTCCGGCCCCGCCTCCGGGATCTGAGCAGGGACGCGGCCGGCGGGAGGAGCTCAGGCAGCCTGGGGTGGGAAAGGAGAATGTCGGAGCGGTCCGTGGGTTTCACGCCTCTCGCACTCTACCTGCTCCGCAGAATCGGCTAAACATGTTAAATAAAGTGTGGGAGGCGAGCCTCGCCAGAGACCCTGTCTTCCACACCATATGCCAGCAGGAAAAAGGACCTGGAGCAGACGATACAGGGTCCACTGTGGCAAGGAGTGAGAGTGATGGAAGGAGGAAAATAGCTTGAAGAATATTCCCATCTATGCTGTCCATGAAGACAGCACTGAGAAAATGATGGAGTGTACTGTGAGGAGAGTGCAGCGAGAGCCTCCTCCAGCAGGAGGAAGGCATCTTAATCTGAAGGAATAAGCAACTGGAACAGCAGTTGCGCTCTGTACTGGACCTACCAAAATCCTACTTTGCTATCCCATAGTCTTCTGAGTTCAAAGGACTGTAACAGCAAGCTTCCCATGCATTGGCCAGGCCAGCACAAAGCCCAGACTCCCAGGTGTGCTTCCAGGAGCTGGATTACAAGTTGCCCTGGAGAACTGGTCACCACTTGAGCAGCACATGTGAGTATGGGATGCAGAGACTCTCCTTCCAGCTCCTACCAGAAATGCTATCTAGACCAAGAGGGAGTTGTTATCCCATAGTGGGAGCACACCCAGTGCATCGAGTCAGCAAGCACACAGAGTTGGAATCAACACCAAGGCCCTTACTTAATTCTGTGTGATCCTTCTCAAAGGAAGCAGACTCAAAGGAGTGAACATGTTTATTTTCAGGCAATTATGGAAATGTCTACTTGTTAGTGAATAGTTAATTTGCTTACATATTTTCTTATCTATATGAACATTCATGTCACATAGGTTTGCATGTTTCAAGTACTGGGGGAACTATCATCTCATCACGTTCCTAGATGTGTCCTAGTATTCTTTACCATATTAGTGAAGTGTAAACAGGCTTAGGTTACTTTAGGTTGTTTGCAGCTCAGTTCTGCTTTGTCTCTAGGTATGTGCAGGCTTTGTCTTCTACATGCAGTTACTAAGCTGCATAATTAATTTTCTTATCCCAAGGCTTCAAGTTCAGAACTAGTGAAATTTCCTTTGTGAAGTGAGTCATTGATGGGCAGGCAAAGATTTAGCATCTGAAAATGCACACAGAAATGTTGATTTGGCAAGGATGTGGGGTAGAAACCACATGCACTTCCCCAAAACAGCAAGTAAAGGGAGGAGGAACAAAGGTATGGTAGTGTTGTCTTGCTGGTTGTGCAAGTAGTAGGTCTTATGAAACTCGTCTGAACATTCTGGAAGGATTACCTCATAAGAATGAGCAGGCAACAATCATGCATTCTCCCCCTAACGGTATAAAAGACAGGGTTCAGTTGATCAGGGATCGGGAACAACATCTGACCAACTCCTTTGGTTGGACCATTAGCATCCCTCACCTCCCCTTTGTCTGGGATGTGGGCTAAGCTAACTCTCAGTAAGGCTGAGAGTCCCCTGTACATCCAAGGAGAAGAAATATGCCAACATTTGTCAACTCCTTGTAAGGTTGAGAGCCCTCTATACACTTGGGGAAGAAACACCATAGCATTTTAACTGTTCTCTAGTCCACTGCACTAATTGTCATTCGCTAATTACTAAGCCTATTCCCTATAAGAATCACACTGGCTAATGGTGGATGTTGTTATCACAAAGATCTTGCACTGGTAAATAAAGTTTATTTGTTGATGCCTCTTTTGATTATTTTATTCTCTCCCTTAACAAGCTAGCATGAGAGCAACTGTGCAGAGGCAGCTCTTTCCTCTTAGCCTGCAGAAGGCATAGTGCTGTAAGATAAGGTCTGGGCATGCATGTTGAGTTTGGTTGCTGCTTTAGACACCAGACCCTTCACTGCAGAAGACACGAGACATGCAACTGCTGTTCCTGTCTAGGTTTGTCAGGGCAGGCAGACACACTGGAGACAAGGGAAGGGCAAGGGACATTGTGTTGGCGCTCTGGTGCCGCTGTTGGAGCAAGACGTGCTGGAACTTGTCAGCCACAAGCCCTGGGAAAGACAAGATAAGGCTGGGTCGTCCTGACCAAAGGGAGCTGTGGAAGGGAGTATTGTTTCAAGGCTGTAGATAAACTTAGTCTGCTTTAGGTCTGTCGATAAGACTTAATTTGTTACTCAGTATTTTTTTATAACGTGCTTGTAGCTGCTTTTGCATTTAACCAATCAAGGAGTGCCTGATTTGAAGAAGCATCCAATCCGCATAAGACACGCTACCTTCTGATCTATATAAACGTGTGTGTAACAACAATAAAATCGACACTTTGCTTGCATCAAGCTATGTCCCGTCTCTCAATCGCGGCAAATTGGTGACCCCGACGTGATCCTAAGGATTGGCGGAAGGATCGAGAACCACCTATCTGCRTGGCATGCTGCGAGTCCCACAGRACKTTGAATGAGCTGCTGAAAGGAAGCAGGAGCYGGCCRGCATCAATCCCTCYRGAGWASAGAGGTGAGCTGTGGGAAACATGGGAASTCAGATATCTTCCCCAGAGAGAGACGTTTATGAGCTTATGAAAGCTCTCCTTAAAAAACATGGAAAGAATATTTCTGGGCATGACCTCAAGCTGATCCTTAAATGGGTGCAAGTGAAGGTGCCCACTGTAACCGCGTCCTCTATCTTTACGCGGGAACTCTGGGATGATGTGGGGATGAAACTATGGGACGCAGCAACAGCAGGAAACGCTGAAGCCCAGCGCATGCTCCCCTGGTGGAGGATTGTTTTTGAGACTCTGAAAGCACAAGAGAAAACTCATAAGGATAAAGCAGGGGAGGAGGAAAGATCCCCTCTCACAACTCCCCTGGTGCTGCCGGAGAACGAACCCTTGAGAGTGGGTGCTGCGGGATACCCCCCTTTCGATCCGGGTCCAGTCAACCCTGAACAAGAGCCAGACCTCTACCTGCCTAACCCGCGAGATGTATGGGCTAATATAATACGCCAAGCCTTGAAAGACGGCGAGTTAGAGATTGCAAAAACAATTGTAGCCCCCTTGATTTATCAGGGTCGAAGGGCACGGTGGGAGGCTTTGCATTTCTCGGTAATTAAGGAGCTGTGGCGTACTGTTACTGAGCATGGGCTTTCTTCACCGTATTTTGCAAGTCTGTTATCTTCTGTTTTTGATACCTATGTTATGACTCCGCATGATTTGAAGTGTTTGGCACAATTGCTCCTAACCCCGACATAGTACTCCCTATGGGAGTCACACTGGCAGGGGGGACTCCAAAAACTTCTTACGACTTATGCGGGTCACAGCAACGCTGCCATAGCTGCACTGACTATAGAACACCTTACTGGCACAGGTCAGCACTCTGATCTGGTGGCTCAAGCCCGGGATATCCCACGGGAAGCTCTTGAGGCGACTCATGAGGAAGCGAAAAAAGCCCTTCCTAAGGTCCCTGATTCACAAAAACCGCAAAAAAACTTTACTATGATTACCCAGGACTCCTGGGAACCTTATATGCAGTTTATTGATAGGCTGAAGCAAGCTCTGGAGGGTCAGATAGACAATGCGGAAGCGCGGGAGATTTTGTTAAAATTGGCTGTAGAAAATGCTAATGTAGATTGCAAAAAATTGCTCAAGTCTCTCCCGAACCCCACACTAGTGGAAATTGTGGAAGCTTGTAATAGACTTGGCACTATGGATCATAAGTATGAAGCCATGGCTGCCGCTTTCGCGGCCATGCAAAGCCCCGTGAGGCCTGGAAATTGTTATGGTTGAGGTAAACCTGGCCATCTGAAAAAGAATTGTTTGACTATTAATGCTAGTGCCAGGTCCCAGGCCCCTGGGATTTGTCCTAGATGCCGAAAAGGGCGCCATTATGCTAATCAATGTCAGTCCAGGTATAATTTTCAGAGCCAGCCGATGCAGGGAAACTGATCGCGGAGTGCGGGGCAGCGAAGCGCACAGACACAAGTGCCGCGGCCAACTGTCCAGAGGAAGAGGCAGGAGCCCAGGGCCAGAAGCCAGGAGAGCGAATCCTTCATCCTCTCCTCTGCCTGCCTCCTACAGCCATGAGAAAGCGATGCCTCCTCCTCCTCCCTGGCACAGGGAAGCAGTGGAAGCGGCAGCAAGCAAGGTCGCTTCCCCTCCTTTCCCCCACTCCTGCACAGAGCAAAAGTTGCTCAGTTATTTTACTCCAAGGTTAGCCCGCTGGCAGCAGCTGAGCAGTCCTGAGGCAGGGTGGGGCGAAACGTTTGAGTCTATGGACATTTTGCAAACTGTGTAACTTGTAATGGTGATTCACTGTTTTTGAATGTTTTCACATGTAATTAATATTGTTTCTGTTAGCATAAGTTGCAGGACTGATTAACTGACAAGAAGGAGGCTGCTTGAAGGAAGTAGCTGATCCTTGGTGTTACGCTTTTCTCAACGAACTCTTATATTTCTTAAAGCATCACCAATGCTGCTTACTTTATAACGCCTATCAGGTGTCCTACAACGTTGCCCGGTCCTCTGATGGAAGGAAATCAGCATGCTGACAGCCTCGCTGGGGTGGCCACCCTTCCAGACGTATTCCAGCAGGTGCGATTGTCTCAGATCTTCCTTCCCAGAGTGCTTACACTTTGTGCCACTATACTTGAGGCCCTGTCAAGGTTGGTCGAGTCCTGGCAGACTCAACCAACCTTGACAGGGCCTCAAGTATAGTGCCGCTGTTGGAGCAAGATGTGCTGGAACTTGTCAGCCACAAGCCCTGGGAAAGACAAGATAAGGCTGGGTCATCCTGACCAAAGGGAGCTGTAGAAGGGAGTATTGTTTCAAGGCTGTAGATAAACTTAGTCTGCTTTAGGTCTGTCGATAAGACTTAATTTGTTACTCAGTATTTTTTTATAACCTGCTTGTAGCTGCTTTTGTATTTAACCAATCAAGGAGTGCCTGATTTGAAGAAGCATCCAATCCGCATAAGACACTCTACCTTCTGATCTATATAAACGTGTGTGTAACAACAATAAAATCGACACTTTGCTTGCATCAAGCTATGTCCCGTCTCTCAATCGTGGCACTCTGGTCCAGCCAGCACAAGAGTGGCTTCTGGTCGTGGGGAGGATCTACACATGGGGAAGGATCTGTAGCTTCAGGCCCTCTCCCAACTGCCTGGAAATCTCTGTGGTATCTGGCTGCACACCTCCAGAGCTGAGAGGGGCTGTGCAGGCTGCTCTTTCCAAGACACCATCCTGTCATGGATTCAAGGATAATCTGAAAGACTTGATAGGCTGAAGCATTTTGAGGCAGCAGCTACTGCACAGACCAACTAGTCTGAGACCTCAAGCAGCAAGACTCCTGATGCCCTGAGCTGTTTCGGCTGAGGAAATGGCACACAGGACTTTCTGCAGAGACTGGCAGAGCCTCCAGGCACTACAGAGGGAGGACAACCCTTGCTTTCCCTGTCCCCATCCCTATGCTGTGTGCCCATGTCTATGAAAAGAGACGTAGAGCTTGAGTGCTCTGGTGCTCTCTGTATTCTCACAAAGCAATGGCACTCTCAGAGCTGATTTCCTAATGCCACTCAGGGGCAGTCTGTCCCCATCGTCTTGCTTGGGTTTGTCACAGGACAAGTTTCCAAATCAGCTAGATCAATTGCTCAATACAAGGAACTAAGAGCCATGCTGTGGTGCCTGGCTGCAGTGCTGCGTCTGAGGAAATATTGACAGCACAGGCAAGCAGCAGTGTTGAGTCAACCTGCCTGGGATGTGGAGACATGGGAGAGGAATATTTGGGGTTAAGAGGGTGAGGAAAGCCCTCCAGTGCAGAAGACCACACCAGTGAAGGAAGTAGCTGTGGAGGTGGTTAGAAGACCACCATCTGCAGAGTGGGGAGATAGGGCAAATTGCCAGATAAAACACACTATGGTGCAAAGCAGGTCATGACCAGAACGGCAAAGATTTGGAAAAACTGAGCAGGAGCATGGTCTGTGTGGTGGATGAGGACTTGGGAGTCATCTACTCCTTTTTTCACACCGTGAGGCTAAATGAAGTGGGTCAGCAATAGAAGAGCCCTGGCCGAAGGCAGGAGCACTTGTCAGAGGCCTGTCTGATGTTGAAACTGGGCAAGCATATGAATGAGGAAGCTGTGAGCAGCCTGTGAGCATCTCTGAGATAGGATCAGAAGGCACCTCCTTAGGCTGTCCGGCGAAGTCTGCTAAATATCCTAACACAGCACAGGAGGTCCCAGCCACGCATCCCATCTGCCACTCCATGTGTCAGCAGGGAAAAGGGTCCAGATGAGAGCTTAAAGGGTTTGCTGTGACAAGGGAAGGGCTGAGGGTAATGCAAGAGAAAAAAAATCTTGAGGAACAATCCTATCTACACTGTCCATGAAAATATCACTGAAAATCTGGTGGGGAACTACATGAGAACATGCCCACATGCAGCAAGAGCCTCCTCCAGAAATCAACCTGCATCACATCATGCAGGCAATAAGCAACCAGTGACAGCAGCTGCAGTCAGGTAAGGAGCTGGCAAAACCTCGCTTTGTTCTTTTACTCTCCTGTAATTCCACCAAAATTTTCCCCTTTCCATTTAAAAGAAAGCTGTGTTGCTTTCCTTCTTTCCTCCTTCTTCAGCAATAGCCCATGGCTGTATGAGAAAAATGCTGGAAGGACTGTGGAAGACCCAGTCTTTTCTGGGGGTGACATCTTAATTATAGCAATGAGTCGATGAGAAGGCTAAGAACAATCACAAGAGGTGCTTTCAGGGAGAGCGCATTTGGGGTTAAAACAGGACAGGAAAGGCACACTCAGTAGTACATCACCATAGCTGCTCAAATCTGTTTATTCATTATAGACCACTATTTCCACTGGTCAGATGCTTGGCACACAATTTCCCCCTTGCCCTCTCTGCAGTTCATCTTCAGGAAGTGGAAGAACCACATGACACTGCCACCATGGGAGGACTGCTTGGAGATGGTGCAGGAGCTGTACTCCAACTGCCATGTCATCAAGGGCTCCAGAGTTGGGGGACCAGCAGAGAGGATGGGGCATCTCGTGTGACCAGAAATTTGGTTTGGGGGCAAGGTTCATTAAGATAAGAGCCTGAGAGAAAAACCTGCCTGGAGTTCCTATTTCAATGTATTTTGACAGTGAAATAACAGTGAAACACTGAAAACAGTGTCTAGACAACAAACTGTACGGGAGTTTACAATTATTTCCCTTCTATCCATAGCACAGAGTTCCAGTCATGCTATTTCACAGTCCATGTCCAAGACAAAAAGTGTAACAATGCTGCTCGGTCCTTCTTGTCTGCAAAGAGGAATCACTCCTCCGCCAAGCTGCGGCCCCTCTCCTCACTCTCCAAAATTCCACAGCACATTGATTCCGGAGACACCAAGACTGATGTGTCTGCAAAAAGAACCCTGGAGTCACAAACTAGCAGGATCTAGGTACAAGAAAAACTTCTTCATCTCCAACTGGCACAATACCCAAGACGAATCCAAAATGTGTTCGAGTATATTCGAGCGCACCCAACTTGCACAGTTCTGCAAAAAGGCTGCCATTAGTTAAAACGCAAAGAGGATTTTAATTCCATTACCATTGTCCCACTCTGGCAACATCATAGCATTTCAGTACCAAAACCTGCTGCTCAGCTCTTGCCAGCAGTGCGACAGGACCCACTGAGCGACGCTTACCCAAGAATGCCCAGTTCTTTGGTCTTTATGGTGTACAGTAACATAAGCAATGTGTGGACCATGTTGCTTCTGCCCTCGATCCATGAGAAGGAATTGAGATCAGGGACATGCAGTCACATCACTATCTTATAGAGAACACCATGTTTAAAGCAAGTCACATCCTCTCCTTACCTTAGATAGAGCTGGACAATTTTTCCTTCCAATCATTTTGTAAGATACATAGGCAGTTGGGTGTGCACCATGCTGGTTCATAAATAATCTAAGATGAGGAAAAACTATAAGAGAGACCTGGAATTACAGCCTGGGTGCTTGCTTCAATACTTACATCTCAATTAGCCAAGGAAATTAGAGAAATTGGAGGAATTAAGGAAATTGGAGACCAAGTCACAACTAAGGCCAATACAAGATCAAAACATGCAGAGAAAAATCTCGTACTTTGGTATTGAGACTAGATGATTCCCTCTACAAACTCCTCTAGGCAAGCATCAGGCTTATTGGCATTGAGGAAAAACAGCTCCCATCAGATTTTATAGAAATCAGGATTTTAGCAGAAGTCAAATACACAAAAATCTACTTTCTGAACCAAGCTAGCCTACATATAAATTTTCCACAGAGGTGGCTAGTTACAAAAATAAATAAATAAATAAATGCAATTTAAATCAGATTTCCTGAAGATTTTCTGACAACAGAACAAACCTAACATGCTCCTGCCTTGGGCAGGTTGTAGATGTGGTCATGGCAGATCAACTCACAGTGGAATGGGTTGATGCTGCCCTGGTAGATGGAAAATAGATTTTCATTTGTCTGTCTGTGAATCAAAGCTTTAAAAGAAAGAGGGATTTTAAGGGTATTGATGTGATGCAAGTGGTAAAGAGCAGCTAAAGAAGTAGCCCAAGAATGCCCGGACCTGGTTGATCCGGTGTCTGAATGAAGTGTTGGGAAGGGAAGGTTTTGGCATTGGGATATTTGGGGCTAAGATGGCAGTCTGGAGTCCAGGCAAGTGTGGAAGAGGTCCATAAGAATCTGTCCAAACAAAGCCAAGGCTCGCTTTATTGGCATGAAAAAGACTGAGGAACAAGGGGCTACCATACACCAGCCATCTTTCCATAATCTCAGACATGAGATCATATATCTCAGATGCAATCAACCAGGTCACTGATTTAAAGCTGTGGTGGTTTTGGTGGTGGATTTTTTTTTTTTCCTTTCCGTAAATATAAGCAAAGAGTGACAGCATCAAGATTGCTTTCCACTCTCTGGGTTATCTTGTGGCCTCTCTTTTAGTTATTTGTGTTATTCCTTGCACAATTTCAAAAACTACTCTGGGATTATGAGAATAAGCGAGGCAAATGGGATTTGGACTTTTTTTCTGCCATCCACAAAACCGATGCCCAAAGCCCAGCTTTAGAAAGTTTCCCCAGGGCCTCTTGGAAAACTTGCAGTGCAGTCACTGGGCAAGTCAGCACTTCACTGCTGGCCATAGAAATCTCCTTCTCTGCTCCACTGGAAGGCACTTGTGGACCCTCCACAGGAGAGCTCTGGAAACAATAACATTTATTCAGCTAGTGGTGGTGCTGGAAGATGCAAGAAAGACTTATTTTGCACTAACTTGGAGAAGCCAACACCTCAACGTGCATTTCCAGCGCACCGGATAGGAAGAATTCAACTCATTAAATACTTGTCAATATTATATACTTATGGGAGTTAAGTTTACAGGGTCATTTTTATTTGTAATTAGCAAAGGGATTGGATATGACACTTCTTGCCCCAGTCTTAGTGAAATGAGGGCAGTATCAGCACATCTTCATCAAGAATTACAGAAATCTCAGAAATAACCTGTCCAGGAGAAGAGAATGCAACCTCACAGCTACTCCTATCATCCTATCTCCAGTCTGCACTTCAGGGTACACCATTCTTCCCAGCTGAGTGCTCACACACCCCATCTCCTGTGCAAGGGGCACTAAAATTGTCACACTAATCCACCAGGAAGGAGAAATGTTAGAAGTGACAAGATGCTCAGGGATCTGGTACAGAGCAGACAGGATCCCATATCTCATAAAAATCTTTACTTTCCACTCACCTCGCTTCTTAAGAAAAAAAAAAGGCATGCAAAAGCATCATCCATCATGATCCATGATGCATTCGTCTCCATTCAAAGGCGGGTGAACATTACAACTGTAAAGGTTTCAGAACACCGAAATAACTTCAGATAACTTCAGCTTCAGATAAAACATTTCACAAGAACTGACCACAATGACAGAAAGGTTTCCTGCTGCCCCCTGTGGCTCACACAGTGGGCATCACTTTATTGCAAAGCAAGAAAACCCACAATTCTTGTGGGAGCTACTTTTTTTCTGCATTAGATACAGGTATCCTGCTCTCTGAGGTAGAAATCCATTTACAATTCCAATTCATAATGTGAAACAGATGCTTCCAATGACAAAGAGTCTTTGCAAGCTACATAAATAGGCTTAAATGCTTGGAGATTTCTCTCCCTCTTTCTAACGTACTTGAGGGAGCTCATGGGTAACCCCCTGCATAGAGCTTCATGTTGCTGCTGAACTTACTTCTTCTGCAGCTTTTGGAAAGTTCAGATGACCTTCACCTTTTTGGGTCTGCAAGCCACCTGATACTGAAACCTTTTCAGCATCTTTGTATACCCTATGAAGGAATGACTGTAAACTGAATTTGCTGAAAAATTCTTACAGTTAGAAGGACAATAATCAGGCAGTAGTGCAGGCAATATCTCTATAGATTCAATTTTGACTGGAGAGACAATTAACATGCTTATTAGCTATGGCGATGGAGGAGAATTTCCAAAAGTTGCTGAGGCACAGAGATGTGTAGAAATCACAAAATTTTGCCTCTTGTCTTAATTACTTGATAGAAGACTAAAGTGGTCAGCAGACCCCTTTACCATATTCACAAGGGATTGCCAGACATGTGAGTTAGTTTTAGTTACTAGGACTTCAGCAGCTCGCTGTTATGGCTGGAATCCTTTCTAGCTATTCCCATCCACAGAAACAATTCTCTAGTAAAAGCTACATCCTCTCCTCACCCATCTTTTTTGGGCCAAGCAAAGGGATTTATTTACCGAGCTGATGTCTATGCTCTTTCTCTTCTTTGCTTTGAAGGTATTTTTGCAGCAACTTGAGGTCTATGATTTTGTCACCTTGACTCACGCAGGAGTTATGCAGAGTTGGTGAAGAGCAGTAATGGCACCTTGGCCCACTTTTCACTGGTCCAACACTTGCAGGAGATGGGGAACCCGTAGGAGAAGAGCTGAAGCTGGAAAACTTGGAGGAACAAAAGCGAACAGTTGTGTCATCTGGAGAAGGTAAGACTTCCAATTTCCTTTTAGAAACTGAAGATATCAATGGATTCAACAAATGAATTTACTGCTCTGCAGATTCCCACTCTAGAGCCTAGTCTGATTTGGCAAAAATTTATTTTACTCTTTTGTACTGATATTTGCATTTCTCATTTTTGCTTTTGTCTGAAACTAACTCCTCTTAAAAAAAAAACACACTAAAACACTACGGAAAAGATGAATTCTGACAAGACAAATCTGCCAAAGCAGCAACCACCTGCCATGCACCTCCCCTAGAACCACCTGCCATGCACCTCCACTAGCTTATAGAGTTACACGAGGACACAAGAAGCAAATCCAAAGCACTCCCTCAGAGCCATTGCAGTTTGGTTGTAGCTGCTGCTCGGTGAGTAGCTTAAAACTCTGCTGGAAGAAAGCCTGCTGCTTAACAGAGCTTGCAGCTGAGGACTGTAGCCTGGGATACAATCCGAGGCAAATGTGGCACTGGCCTGGAGGGAGTGGCTTGGGATGTAACTCAGCATGCTCTGACCCTGCAGTGCAGGAGAACGTCCAGAAGGTGGCACTTTCTTTGTTGCCAGCTTGTGTGCGGGAGCTGTTGGTACCACTGCAAGAAGCAGAAAAATACAATTAACAGTGCAGATGCAGCAGCCTCAAACTCTTCTCCTTCTTTGGAATGCACAGCAAAACACACACACACAGATTTCTTTTAATGACATTCAGTGATGCTCAAAACCCTTTTTCCAGGTCCATGGGGAGGTCACAAATCCCGTACCGAGCTTCAAGTGAGTCTCTCGGAATGTTGTTTAAAAACTCGCCATCCACTCCCTTTTTATGACTTCTTCCCTCATCAGTTCTCCCCTCAGTCCTTCACCAATATAGCATTTCTACTTTGAATTTTAATATGCTGCAGGGAATTCATCTTAATGTTATGTTCAGGCAAAGGAGCTGAGAACTGCACTTGACAAAGATACCAACTTAAAAGAAGAGACATAAATAGGCATTTAGAACCCCTACCCACATTGTGCTCCCTAGAAGGATCCATGAGCCATGACTAGATTATTGGTGCCAGCATGTATTTGAAATACAACCAAAAATCAAATAGGGCATTCAGAATGTGATATGCAATTCAGATGGTGACGTGCAATGCTTTGTTTCTACGTATCTGCATGGAAGAGTTTAGAAGTATTGGGAGAAGAAGAGATGGTAGAGGGCTGCTTGGAGTGACACTGTAAAGGGCATGGCAAAAGAAGTGTGAGGCTTTGTCCTTCAGCTATTGTTTGCTTGGGGTCAGAAACAGGGTTGTTGGTAAGAGAAATTTTCCTGGCTTAGTCTTCCACTTCAGGGTTAGTGCAAGGATGACATTAGGAGAGTGAAGAAGCACAGGGCCTCACTTGCAGGGAGGCTGCATAGGGCATGCCAAAAGAAGTGCAGAACTCTGTGAACGCTCATCCCTGAGTGGATGTCTCCACTCTTGTGGAGTCTGCTCCATGCTGGATTCTCTTGTGTAGAGCTGCTTAGTATAGTGGAGTTCAGGCAGTATTGTGTTAATGAAAAGCATTCTGAGACGGAGGAAGCGCAGAGAACTACTTGGAGTGAGGCTGCAAAGGGTATGGTAAAGGAAGTGCAGGGATGCATCTGCACTCAAGCCATTACCCCATTCATATTTGGGCTTCAGATGGGTTTTGTGATAGAAGGTCTTGTCTATACCTGCTGCTAGTATCGTGCTTTGCAATTAGGGGAAGGAAGAAGCATAGGTGAGAGCTTGTGCAGAGGAAGTGTGGGGCTGTGCCAGAACTCATCCTGGAACAGTTTCTGAGTCAGCAGCACATTGTGATGTGCAATGCTTTGTTTCTGTATATTTACATGAAAGAGTTTGGAAGTGATTTGCATTGGGAGAGGGTGAAATGGTACAGGGCTACTTGGAGTGAAACTGTAAAGGGCATGGCAAAAGAAGTGTGAGGCTGTGCCAAGACTCATCCTTCGGCTAATTTGTGTTTGGGGTCAGTAAAAGGTTTAGTGGTAATGGACATTTGCCTACCTTAGTCTTCCAATTCAGGATTTGTGCGAGGATGGCATGAGGAGACGGAAGAAGTGCACGGCTTCACTTACAGTGAGCAAGAGATAATCACTTCTTAAGTCCTCCATGCATATACATAGAAACAAAGAATTGCACATCACAATGTGGTGCTGACCCAAAATGCATAACTGGGTTGAATGTAGGCAGAGCTCCACACTTTCTCTCCTATGCCCTTTACAGACTCACTCCTAGCACACACCTACGCTTCCTGCTTCTCTTAACTGCAAACCAGTATACTAACAACAGGTATAGAGAAGCCCTTCTATCACACAACACATTTGAGGGGGAAATCTGAAAGAGCTCATAGAATGAGTGCAGATACAATCCTGCACTTCTTTTGCCATATCCTTTGCAGCCTCACTCCAGTAGGTTTCTGCGCTTACTCTGTCTCCCAATGCCTCCCATTAACACAGCACTAAAAGTGTTCCCTGTGGCATGCTCTGTGCAGCCTCACTGCAAGTGGAGCCCTGCCCTTCTTCTGTCTCCTAATGCCATCCTAGCACAAATCCTGAAGGCGAAGACTAAGGCAGTCAAATATCTATTACCACCAACTCTGATTTTGACCCCAAGCAAAAAGTAGCTGAGTCGTGGCAATGCACATCTGCCATTTACCGGCTCACTTCAAACTGCCAAATGCCATTTACATGCTCACTTCAAACTGTATTCTACCATCTCTCCCTCTCCCAGTGCAAAACACTTACGAACTCTTCCATGCAGGTACGGGGAAAAGAAGCATTGCACATCACAATGTAATGCTAACCAAGAAAGCTTCGCCGGGATGAGTGATGGCACTGCCCTGAACTTCCCCGGCTA
The DNA here is from genome assembly GCF_003342845.1 of Nothoprocta perdicaria. Lineage (NCBI taxonomy): Eukaryota > Metazoa > Chordata > Aves > Tinamiformes > Tinamidae > Nothoprocta > Nothoprocta perdicaria. The sequence continues at coordinate 2,286,774 of NW_020454439.1, forward strand.
TGTTCTTTGAGGCCTCACTCCTACCACACAACTATGCTTCTTCCTTCTCCTAATTGCCAATGAGCATATTATTGACACATATAGACAAAACCTTCCATCACACAACCTATTTGAGGGGGAACTCTGAAACAGATCATGGAATGAGTGAAGTTACAACCTTGCACTTCCCTAGGCACACCGTTTGAAGCCTCGCTCCAAGGGGGCCTAGGCGCTTTCTCAGTCTCCCAATGCTTCCCAATAACATGACACTGCCTGAACTCCACTATACTCATCAGCTCTACACAAGAGAATCCAGTATGGAGCAGACTCCACAAGTTGTACAGGGATGAGCGTTCGCAGAGCCCTCACTCCAAGTGGAGTCACTGCAGTGCAGTGGAGGCTGCACTCGAAGTGCAGCCTCACTGCAAGTGGAGCCCTGAGCTTCTTCCCTTTCCTAATACCATCCTAGCACTAATCCTGAAGTGGAAGACTACGGCAGATAAATGCCTCCCCACCAAACCCCACAGTTTTGGTGTCCCTTCAGCAAAAAGCAGCTGAAGGAGGAGTTGTGGCAAAGCCTCACTCTTCTTTTGCCATGCCCTTTACAGTCACGCTCCAAACAGCCCGCTACCATCTCTCCCTCTACCAAGGTAAAACACTTCCAAACTATTCCATGCAGACACGTAGAAACGAAGCATTGCACATCACAATGTAGTGCTGACCCAGAAAGCTTCCTGATGATGACCCCTGCACCAGGCCTGCCCTTCTTCTGCTATGCTTTTTGCAGCCTCACTCGAAGTGCACACCTACGCTTCCTCCTTCTCCTAAGTGCCAGCCGCATACTAGCAGAACATGTAGACAAGACCTTCTACAACACAACCCATTTGAGGCTGAAAATGAAATAACTCAAGGAATGAGTGCAGATACAACCCCGCACTTCCTTTTGCATACCCTTTGCAGCCTCACTCCAAGTTGGCCTCTGCGCTTCCTCCATCTCCCAATGCTTCCCATTAAAAATCACTGCCAGAACTCCTCTTTACTAATCAGTCAGAAACAGGATAATCCAATATGGAGCAGTCTCCAGATGTTGCCCAGGGATGAGCATTCACAGAGTCCTCCACTTCTTTTGGAATGCCCTATGCAGATTCAGACCAAGTGGAGTCCTACACTTCTTCCCTCTCCTAATGCCATCATAGCACTAATCCTGAATCCTAACACTAAACCTGTGCTCACTTCGGAAGCCCATATACTAAAATAGGAATGATACAGAGAAGATTATTATGGCCCCTGCAAAGTGACCACGAGATGTTGAATCGTGAGATCCTGTGTGGAAGAAGCTGGGCAAGAAGTAGGATAGCTACCCTGGACTTCAAGAGAGCCAACTTTGACCTCTTCAGGGAGCTCCTTGGAGCAGTCCCCTGAGTCAGGGTCCTAGAAGGAAAGGGAGTGCAGGAGAGCTGGCTGATATTAAAGCACTACTTCCTTCAATCTCAGAATCAGTGCATTCCCACAAAAAAAGAAATCAAGTAAGTGGGTCAGGAGACCTGTATGAATTGGCAAGAACCTGCTAGTCAAAGTTAATGAAAAAAAAGAGCGTACACCTTGTGGAAGAAGGGCCAGACCACGTGGGAAGAATATAGGTGCATTGTCAGAGAATGCAGATGCGCAACGAGGAATTCCAAGGCCCGTGTGGAATTAGAGTTGGCGAGGACAATAGGAAGAATTTCCATAAATAAGTCAGCAGCAAGAGGAAAACTAGGGAAAATGTTAGTGTGCTGCTGAATGGGGAGGGGGTGTAAGAGACAGTTTTAAGAGACAGTTTTGGACTGTGTTTATTTCGACATTGTTGCCTTGTTGCTCCACCATTTACCTTGGAAGACCGGGACATCAGCTCAAGACCCAAACAATGGCATTCTTGGATGATGTGCTTATCTCAGCACTGTTGCCCCACCATTCATACTTCTTGAATGCCACATTTCTTGACTGCAGCATCCTGTCTCCAGGGAGAGTGTGATATCATCTTGAGAATCTATGACTCTTTGGGCTAACAATGCCCAGCAGTGCCTGACAAGCAGCAGGGCACTCAAGCTGGGGGGAAGAGGAGCAGCAGAGCATATGACACATACAACACATGACAGAAATCTTCAGGTGGGCAGACTCTTCAAGAACTGGGACAAAAAAAAAGGACTACGATTTTCTCCATGAAGAGAGGCCTCCTTCCTCCTCACCTGCACTGAGCGACTTCTTCACCTGCACACTGAATGAACGGCTTCTTCTTGGTCTTCTTCTAAACTCTCTCAAGAGAGGCCACACTGAGAGCGGCCTCTTCTTCTTTGAGAGACCATCATCTGCACCAAGGTGGAACTGACAAAATGTAGCTGGACTGGTGGTGGTGGTAATTATAATCTTGCTGCATCTCTCTCTCCTGCTCGCTTGCTTATCCTTCTTTTTCCCTTTGCTCTTCTTCTCCTTGCCCTTCTTCTCTTTCTATTATTTTGATTATGAGAATAGAGCTTACAAGTTTGCATAGCATTTGATCTCATTTGTGTCTTAATCTCGCTCTTCGGGTCATGTTGAAACCTCCTCCGACAGTGGATCAGGACAGGGGGCTTTGGTGACGGAGGATGCAAAGAAGGTAGAGTTACTAAATGCCTTCTTTGCTTCTGTCTTTACTGCTAAGGCCACTCCCCATGAACTGCAGGGCTCAGGTGAAAAAGAGATAAATGGGCAAGAGGAAAACCTTCCACTGGTTGAGAAGGATTGGGTTAGGGATTGCTTAGGCAAACTGGCCACCCAAAAATCTATGGGCCCCGATGGGATGCACCCAAGAGTGCTGAGGGAATTGGTGGAGGTTATTGCTCAGCCACTCTCCGTCATCTTCAAGAGGTCATGGAGAGCAGGGGAGGTGCTGGAGGACTGGGAGAGAGCCAACATCACTCCAGTCTTCAAAAAGGGCAAGAGGGAACTGGGCAACTATAGACTGATCAGCCTCACCTCCGTCCCTGGTAAGGTGATGGAGCAGCTCATCCTAGAGGGCATCTCTAGGCATACGAAGGAGAAGAAGGTGTTGAGGTGTAGTCAGCATGGATTCCCCAAGGGGAAGTCATGTCTGACAAACCTTATAGCCTTCTATAATGGGATGACTGGCTGGCTGGACAAGGGGAGAGCCGTATATGTTGTCTGCCTTGACTTCAGCAAGACTTTTGACATCGTCTCCCATGATATCCTCATACGGAAGATCCGGGAGAGTGGTCTGGATGAGTGCACAGTGAGGTGGATCGAGAACTGGCTGGATGGTAGAGCTCAGAGGGTGGTAATAAACGGGGCCGAGTACAATTGCATGCCTGTGGGCAGTGGTGTCCCCCAGGGGTCAGTACTGGGCGCAGTGCTCCAGAAGCCTGTGCTGCCACCCAGAGGGAGCTGGACAGGCTGGAAAATTGCCCAGAAAGGAACCTCATGGGGTTCAACAAGGACAAGTGCAGGGTCCTGCACTTGGGCAGGAATAATCCCTGGTATCAGTATAGATTAGAGGTTGACCTGCTGAAAAGTAGCTCCACRGAGAGGGACCTGGGAGTCCTGGTCCAAGCTAACCAGGAGTGAACAGCATGCCCTCGTAGTCAAGAAGGTCAAGGGGATCCTGGTCTGCATCAGGAGGAGTGTTGCCAGCAGGTTAAGGGAGGTGATCCTGCCCCTCTACTCAGCTCTGGTGAGGCTGTACCTGGAGTATTGGGGGCAGTTCTGGGTTCCCCAGTATAAGAGGGACATGGTGCTTCTAGAGAGGGTCCAGCAGAGAGTGACAAAGATGATTAAGGGAATGGAACATCTCTCGTATGAGGAGAGACTGAGTGAGTCGGCCCTGTTTAGCTTGGAGAAGAGAAGGCTGAACGGGGATCTGATTAACATGTCTAAGTACACGAAGGGTGACTATAGGGAGGAAGAGGCCAAGCTCTTCTCTGTGGTGGCCAGTGAAAGAACAAGGGGCAATGGGTATAAATTGAAACACAGGAAGTTCCATCTCCATGTGAGGAGGAACTTCTTTACTGTGAGGGTGACAGAGCCCTGGAACAGGCTGCCCAGGGAGGTTGTGAAGTCTCCTTCTCTAGAGGTCTTCAAAACCCACCTACATGCCACCCCGTGCCACATGCCCTAGGTGTCCCTGCTCGAGCTAGAAGGCTGGACTAGATGAACTCTAGAGGTGCCTTCCAACCTCGAGCATTCTTTGTTTGTGTGATTCTAAAGTGGAAGACTACGGCAGGCAAATGTCTCTGACCAACAACCATATTTGTGTCCCAAAACAAAAAGTAGCTGAAGGAAGAGTCTTCCTAAAGCCTCGCACATATTTTGCCCTGCCTGTGAAGTCTGACTATAATCAGATACTTACTATCTGAAACTCTCTCAATGGAAATCACTTCTCAACATTTCCATGCAGATAAGTAAAAATGAAACATTGCAAATCACAATGTGGTTTTTAACAAGAAAATTTCCTCCAAATGTGCGTTAGTATAGCCTCGCACTTTGTCTCCTATGACCTTTGCAGCCAGACTCAACTAGCACACATAGGTATCCTCTTTCTCTTAATTGCAAACAAGCATACTAGCGGAACATATAGACAACACCTTCTAAAACACAAAAAAATTGGGCCAAAATTCAGATAGATCATAGAAAGAGTGCGGATAAAATACCACACTCCTTTTGCCATAACCTTTGAAGCCTCACTACAAAGAGTTCTCTGCGCTTCCTCCATCTCCCAATATGTCAAATTAAGACAAAACTGCCTGATCTCGACTATACTAAGCAGATCTACATAAGGGAAAGCAGTAAGGAGCAGAATGCAGAGGTTGCGCAGGGCTGAGCATTCGCAGAGTCTTGCACTAATTTTCGAATGCCCTATGCGGCCTCACTGCAAGTGCAGCCCTGTGCTTCATCCCACGACAATATGCTATCCTACCTCCAATCCTGAACTGGAAGACTACGGCAGGCAAATGTGTCTTACCAAAATATCCATTTCTATGTGAAAGCAAACAACAGGTGAAGGATAACTGGTGGCAAAGCCTCAGGCTTCTTTTGACATGAACTTTAAAGTCCCCTGCCAAGGAGCCCTCTTCCATCTCTCCCTCTCTCCATGCAAAAAGCTTAAAACTTCTTCCATGCACACAGGCACAAAGGAAGCATTCCACATCACAAAGTGCTCAGGACGCAGAAAGCTTCCTTGGGAAGAGCCCTGTATCAAGCCTGCCCTTCCTCTCCTATGCATTTTGCAGCCTCACCTCAAGCACACACCTAAGCTTTCTCCTTCTCTTCTCTGCCAACCGGCACACTTAGCAGCACTTACACACAAGTCCTTCTAAAACAAAAGCAATTCGAGCCCGAAATTGAAATAGCTCACGCAAAGAGTGCACATACAAGCCCAAACTTCTTTTGCCATATCCTTGTCAGCCTCGTTAGCAAGGGGTCCTGTGCGCATCTTAAATTTCCCACTGCTCCCTGTTAGCACAACACTGCCTTAATTACGCTCCACGAAGCTCGTGCACACAAGAGAAGGCAGGATGGAGCACACTGCAGAGGTTGTGCAGGGATGAGCGTTCGCAGAGCCCTGCACTTCTTTTGGCATGCC
>NW_020454440.1:0-1234 GCF_003342845.1 Nothoprocta perdicaria
GAGTTGCTACAATGTCTAACCAAGAGGGAATGGAAGAAATCATAATCATTTAACGTAAATATTGATCTCCCTAAAACTAAATAAAAAGGGGGGAAATGTAGGGATCTTTAATGAATAAGGGGGGTGCAGTAAGCTGCTGATGAAGGTCAAAAAGAACAATAAGCTGTTGATGCAGAAAAATAAGGTACAATAAATTGCTGAGGTAGCCAGACTAAACTAGGTCAAGTAAGTGAAACATAGTTTTAAGGATTACATCAGGACTGTTCAATCAGCTTCATGGTCATACTGCAGGCCAATGATTGGATACAGCCTGGAGACAAGTGGCGGGATAGTGATGAGGAATGAGCGTGTGGAATTGTGATGGGTCGGAAGCACGAGCGCAGCTTGCTGTATAAAAATGTACTAGAATCTGCAATAAACGGGGCAAGATGTTAAACTCATATTGAGCGTGATTCTTGCAACCCCGGCCGATTCCCTACAACAAACAGGTAGCTGTGTCCCTTGGCATAAAATTACACACACACAGAGGCAGCTGTCTCTATTTACAGAAAATCACACACAAACAGGGAGCAGTCTCAGTTTGCATAAAATCACACAAACAAACACATAGCTATGTCCTTGTGCAGAAAATCACACACAGACACAGTTAGCTGTGTCCCTTGGCATAAAGACACACACAAACACACAAAGATGTTGCTGTGTCCCTTTGCATAAATAAACACACACAAACAGGTAGCTGTGTCTCTTGGCATAAAATTACACACACAGACACACACACAGAAGTAGCTTTGTCCCCTTGCACAAAATCACACACACAAACAGGTAGCTGTGTCCCTTTGCTTAAAATGACAGACACACAGGTAGCTGCATCTGTTTGTATAAAGAAACATAGCCAGTTAGCTGTGTCCCTTTGCATAAATACATAGACACATACACAGGTAGCTTTTTCCTCTGCATAAAATAACACACACACACACACAGAGGTAGCTGTCTCCTTTTTTCATAAAGGCATAAAGTCTCCATTTACCTAAAATCACACACAAAGAGGTAGCTCTCTCTTTTGCAAAAAATCACACATACAAACACATAGCTGTGTCCTTTTGCAGACAATCACAAACAGACACAGTTAGCTGTGTCCCTTTGCATAACGACATAAACACACAAAGATGTTGCTGTGTCCCTTTGCACAAAATCACATCCACACGCAGGTAGCTTTGTCTGTTTACATAAAATC
>NW_020454440.1:2569-4176 GCF_003342845.1 Nothoprocta perdicaria
CTGGAAAGCAAGGGGGTCCAATCTGAACGTCGTGACCCAACGGGAGGGTATCCCAAGATAATCCTGTATTATCTTGTGCCTCCATGTAGTGAATAATAAGTGACCTTGCCATAGAATCTCGTGAAATCATTGTCCATATTAATAAATCCTGTTATTATTTCTTTCATACGAGTGAAGTGCATTTGTCACTCACCCCCGCCACCACTCGTTCTGTGACACTCTGTGTGTGTGTGTGTGCATTTATGCAAGGGGCACAGCAACCTGTGTTTGTGTTTGTGATGTTATGCAAAGGGACACAGCTACCCGTGCGTGTTTGTGGTTTCCTGCCTAAGGACACAGCTATGTGTTTGTATGTGTGATTTTATGCAAAGGCAAAAATCTACCTGGTTCTGGTGTGTGTCTTTATGGAAAAGGAGAGAACTAGCTGTGTGTGTTTCATTTTGTGCAAGGAGACACAGCTGCCTCTGATGTGTGTTTTATTTTATGCAAAGGTACACAGATACCTGTGTTTGGGTGTGTGTGTGATTTTATGCAAGGGAACAAAGCTACCTGTGTGTGTGTGTGTGTGTGTGTGTATTTATGAAAAGGGAAAATGTACCTGTGTGTGTGTGTGCGTTTATGCAACAGGACAAAGCTACCTGTTTGTGCGACGTTATAGACAGGCAGACATCTACCTTTGTGTGTTTGTGTGCGATCCTATGCAAAAGGAATCAGCTACCTGTGTGTGTTTTTGATGTTATATAAAGTGACAAAGCAACCTGTGTGTGCCTGTGTGTGTCTATAAAGGGAAAAAGCTACCTGGGAAGGTTTGTCATTTTATGCAAAGGGACACAGTTCCCTGTGTGTTAGTGTGTGATTTTATGCTAAGGCACACTGCAACATGCTTATGTGTGATTTAATGCAATTAGAAACAGCTATGTGTGTGTGTGTGTGTGTGTGTGTGATTTCATGCAAAGAAAGGAGACAGCTACCTGTGTGTGTGATTTCATGCCAAAGGACACATATACCTCTGTGTGTGTGTGTCTGTTATGCAAAAGGACACAGCTATGTGTGTGTGCGTTTTTTTATGCAAAGGAACAGTTACCTCTGTGTGTGTGTGTGTGTGTGTGTGTGTATGTGTGTGTGTGTGTGTGTGTGTGTGACGTTATGCAAAGGGACACAGATACCTGTGTGTGATTTTATGCAAATGGGACACAGCTACATCTGTGTGTGTGATTTAATGCAAAGGGACACAGCTACCAATTTTTGTGTGATTTTGTGCTAAGGAAGAAAGCTGCCTGTGTGTGTGTGTGTCTCTATGCAAAGGGACACAGCTACCTGTATATGTGTGTGTGTGTTATTTAATGTAAAGGGACACATCTACCTGTGTATGTGTGACTTTCAGCAAAGTATTACAGCATTTATTCCCCAGGGGGAAATCATGCTTGACTAACCTTATCACCTTCTATCATGGAGTGACCGGCTGGACAGATGAGGGCAGAGCGGTGGACGTCGTCTATCTGGACGTGAGCAAGGCTTTTGACACCGTCCCTCACAGCATCCTCCTAGGCACGCTCCGAAGGTGTGGGACAGAGGAGTGGACGGGGAGGTGGATTGGGAATGGGCTC
>NW_020454441.1:0-1150 GCF_003342845.1 Nothoprocta perdicaria
AAAAATAATGGAACCAAAATGTAGAAAAGAAAAGAAAAGAAAAGAAAAGAAAAGAAAAGAAAAGAAAAGAAAAGAAAAGAAAAGAAAAGAAAAGAAAAGAAAAGAAAAGAAATAAAGGAGAAAATGGGCAAAAAAGACCAAAAACGGGGCAAGTAACCAGCCCTGGAAGAGACCTGGCTTTGTGGCTCGTTCTTGGGGGCGCGTGTCTTAGCGATTATAAGGTAGTGCTCTCCCAAATCGGCAGGTGGGAGTACTTGGTGTATTACGGTAACCACCAATACCTGGAGGCTTCCCCCACCCCCCAAAAAAAAACCCCACACCCAAAAAGAGTCTATTGGTGATATTACGGTACTTCCTCCACCCTAATACGTCCATTAAAAGAGGGTGGGAATACTCGGTGCATTACGGCAGACGCACCCCAAGTAATTCATATGCGCGTTTATTAGGGTTAATACCGCGGCAGTTCCCCGGAGTGAAAGGGAAGGTGAGGCTAGTCGCATCATTACGGTAACACACCCCCTCCACACACCTTCCACACGCACAAAGGAAGACGCGGCCGCTGCTATTAGGCGCATTACGGCGGCTGCCACGCCCCCTACCCCAGATGGCACGGCGGACTCATAGGTGCATTACGGTACCGCTCTGTTGTCCCTTTTGGGGGGCGGATATTAGTGGTAGTACGGGCGGAGGAGGCGGGGCAGCGTCTACTCGGGGAATTACGGCTACAAAGAGTGTGCGATTTGGTGGGGGGTGGGAGCACTGCGGGAATTACGGTAGTGGTGGAAGCGTATTAGGAGCATTATGGTAGGGAGGGGGTACTCGATAAGTTACGGGACGGGACGCGGGGGGGGGTGCCCCCCCCGTGCCCGAGGGTCTGCCCCGCCCCCTCCCCCGATCTATAGGCAGCTATAGGAGATCTATAGGGCTCATAGGGCTAGGGGCTAGATGGGGCATAAGGACCCGGAGGGAGGGGGGCGGGGCTCTACGGGCTCCCTAGGGAGTTATGAGGACTCTGCGTTATAGAACTCTATAGGGAGTCACGGGACCCTATAGGGGGCTATAGGGTCTCAGGGTGGGCTATAAAGGCTCTACAGGGAACCACAGGGGTCACAGGGGCGTGGGGAGGGCTCTATAGGGGCCTATAGGGGCT
>NW_020454441.1:3157-4410 GCF_003342845.1 Nothoprocta perdicaria
CCTTACTGGGGCTATAGGGGCTCCTGGGGCGCATTCCTGGGGCTCATAACGGGGGGCTATGGGGGCTTGGAGCAGGGAGGGTCAATTATGGGGCTATAGGAGTGATAACAGGGGCTATAGGGGCTGGGGGGGGTTATAGGGAGTTATAGGTGCATGAGGGGGTAGTAATGGCGCTATAGGGGCTCGCGGGACAGGTAATGAGGGGGCTATAGGGGCATGTGGGGCCATTAATGGGGGTTATGAGGGTGTGTGGGGCTGCACAGGTTGTGCATAGGTGCCTCTATAGGTGGTACTAGGGCGTTTAGGGGCTCTGTAGGGTCCGCGCCTCTCCATGGTGCCCCAGGCCCCTGTGGGGCCCTATGGACTCTGCCCTATAGCTGTGTTGTACCTGAGCTGCCTTTGGGTGTTGGGTCTATAGGGTCTGGGGGGGGGGGTCCTGTAGGGCATGTGCATTAGCTATAGGGTGCATGAGCCATGTGTGGGGAAGCTATCGGAAATGTGGGGTGTCTATAGGTTCTGTGGGGTGCCTGTAGGCCCTGTGAGGGGTGCAGCAAGGTCCCTATAGGGTCTGTGGGTGTCTATAGGCATCTTTAGGGTCCGCGAGGGGTGTGGCAGGGAACGTATTGGACGTGCCAGGTGCTTGGGAGGAACCTGTGGGGTGTCTGTGGGTCTGCCAGGTGTCTGTGGGGCATCCATAGGGCCTGGGGGCGTCTATAGGGTCGGGGGGGGTCGCCGTCCATCCCGTACCGCTGCATCCCTGCCCGTTGCCGTGGCGACGGTCGCTGCGGTTTCCGGGCAAGGACCAGACAATGGAGGAGGGGGAGGGGCTGCGGGGGGGCTTTTGGGGAGGGGGCTCTATTGGGAGCTGTTGGGGGGATCTATAGGGTGTCCTATGGGGGGGTCTATTGGGGGGTGCAATAGGGGCCTCTACAGGAGGGTCTATAGGGGATTATAATGGGGAGGGGTCTATGGGGGGGCTCTATAGTATGTTCTATAGGGAGTCTATTGGGGACTGCAATAGGGGGCTCTATAGGGGATTGGCGAGGTCTCTATAAGGGGAGTCTATAGGGGGAGTCTCTAGGTATTTATAATGGGGAGGGGTCTCTGGGGGCTCTCTGAGCGCTCTGTGGAGGCTCTATAGGGACTTTATGGGGGGGCTCTGTAAGGCAGTCTATAGGAGCTCTCTAGGGGCTCTATGGGGGGCTCCATAGGGGCTCCACAGGGTCTGTATGGGGGCTCCATAGGTTCTATAT
>NW_020454442.1:0-973 GCF_003342845.1 Nothoprocta perdicaria
GCCTGCCCCTTGCCCGCAGTCCAAGGGCCGTGGGGCGGCGGGCGCTGACGCAGGCGCCTGCGCGGCTGTTTGCACTGCGGGCGGGGCCGCCCCACGGCGCCCCACACAGACCCACGGCGCCCCACACAGACCCACACAGCCCCACACAGACCCACAGTGCCCCACAGTGCCCCACAGTGCCCCACAGCGCCCCACACAGACCCACACAGACCCACAGCACCCCATGGTGGCCCACGCTGCCCCACGGCGCCCCACACAGTCCCACGGTGCCCCACAGCGCCCCACAGTACCCCACACAGCCCCACAGCGCCCCACGGTGCCCCACACAGCCCCACGGCACCCCACAGTGCCCCACAGTGCCTCACAGTGCCCCACAGCGCCCCACACAGACCCACGGCGCCCCACACAGCCCCATATAGCCCCATGGCACCCCACAGTGCCCCACACAGCCCCACATCACCCCACAGCGCCCCGCGGCACCCCACACAGCCCCACGGCGCCCCACAGTGCCCCACACAGTCCCACGGTGCCCCACAGTGCCCCACACAGACCCACACAGACCCACGGTGCCCCACGGTGCCCCACACAGCCCCACACAGCCCCACAGCGCCCCATGGTGGCCCACACAGACGCACACAGCCCCATGCAGCCCCACAGCACCCCATGGCGCCCCATGCTGCCCCACGGCACCCTACGGCACCCCACAGCGCCCCACACAGCCCCATGGTGTCCCGCGGCTCCCCACACAGCCCCACGGCGCCCCACACAGACCCACACAGACCCACAGCGCCCCATGGCGCCCCACGGCGCCCTACGGCGCCCCACAGCGCCCCACACAGCCCCATGGTGTCCCGCGGCGCCCCACACAGCCCCACGGCGCCCCACACAGACCCACACAGACCCACAGCGCCCCATGGCGCCCCATGCTGCCACACACAGCCCCACGGCGCCCCACAGCGCCCCATGGCGCCCC
>NW_020454442.1:3528-4376 GCF_003342845.1 Nothoprocta perdicaria
CGTGCACACGCGTGTACACACCTGTATACATACACACGCACATGTATGCACACATGTACACGCACACGCATACGTGCACACGCGTGTACACACCTGTATACATACACACGCACATGTATGCACACATGTACACGCACACGCATACGCACACATGCACCTATATAYGTATACATGCACATGAACACGTGTGTACACGAGTACACGTACACACACGCGCGCACATGCAAATACACATATACATACGTACATGTACAGGCACATGCATGTGTATACATACACACGTACACATACACACGTGTATACATACACACGTGTACACATACACACGTGTACACATACACACACGTATACATACACACGTGTATACATACACACATGTATACATACACACATGTACACATACATACATACACACGTATACATACACACGTGTACACATACACACGTACACATACACACGTGTATACATACACACGTGTATACATACACACATGTACACATACATACATACACACGTATACATACACACGTGTATACATACACACATGTATACATACACACGTGTACACATACACCCGTATACATACACACATGTATACATACACACATGTACACATACACACGTGTACACATACACATATGTACACATACACACATGTACACATACACACGTGTACACATACACATATGTACACATACACACGTGTACACATACACACGTGTACACATACACACGTATATACACATTTGCATGCACATATATGTCCACATACACATATACACACATGTATACACGCGCATACACCCACACACATGTATACATACATAAATACATAGACATAATCACG
>NW_020454443.1:0-4502 GCF_003342845.1 Nothoprocta perdicaria
GTGTCCTTGTCACCCATGGGACACCCGGTGTCCCCCCGCACTGCCGGTGTCACCGTGTCCTTGTCACCCATGGGACACCTGGTGTCCCCCCACGCTGCCGGTGTCACCGTGCCCTTGTCACCCATGGGACACCCAGTGTCCCCCCGCGCTGCCGGTGTCACCGTGCCCTTGTCACCCATGGGACACCCAGTGTCCCCCCACGCTGCCGGTGTCACCGTGTCCTTGTCACCCATGGGACACCCGCTGTCCCCCCGCGCTGCCGGTGGCCCCGCGGGCCGGGCGGCCGCACCTGGTCCAGGAAGGGCGACTGCACGCCCAGGTAGCGGGACACCACGTAGAGGCAGAAGAGGTGGCGGTCGATGCCGGCGCCCGTCATGGCCAGCCGGTACATGAGCTGGTGCTTCTCGGCCGCCAGCTTGAAGAGCCGCTGCCGCTCGGCACGCTGGAGCCCGCGCTCAGCGCCGGGCCCCCGCACCCCGGGACCCCGCCAAGGGCTGGGGACCCCGCCAAGGGCTGGGGACCTGTCCCGGCCTTGGGGAGCGCCTCCGGAGAGGGGACGGGGACAGGGACCTCCCCGAGGGACAGGGACAACCCCGAGGGACGGGGACAACCCCAAGGGATGGGAGCCCTTCCAGCAAGGGGAACCTCTGTGAGGGACGGAGACTCCCTCCATGGATGGAGACATGTCCAGGGGATGGGGACCTCCCCAAGGGACGGGGACTCCCTCCGTGGATGGAGCCATGTTCAAAGGATGGGACCTCCCCAAGGGACAAGGACCTTCCCTGGAAACGGGGATGACTCCGAGGGACAGGCACCTCCCCGAGGTTTGGGAACTCCTCCGGAGTCAGGGACAACAGCAAAGGATGGGGACCTCAGGGACAGAGGTCCCCCAGGTGGATAGGGACCCCCCTTTGGGGAGTGGGGCTCATTCCGAGGGCCATGCCCAAGGGAAGGGGACCGCTTGGAGAGGGAGCTGCCCCAGGTGCCCGGGAATAGCCAAGGGAAGGGGGCCGCGGGCTCCGGGAAGGGGCCGGGGCGGCGGGCGCTGCTCACGCTCTGCGCCGGGTCCTCCACGCTGCGCACGAAGGCCGTGGCCTCGGCCGTGCAGGAGCGCACGGTCTCGGTGCGGCCCTCGCGGAACAGCCGCGTCATGGAGGCCTCGTAGGTGAGGCAGAAGCTGCCCTTGTCCTGCGGAGAGGCGGCCGTGAGGCGGGACGGGCACCGGGACGGGTGCAGGGGGACGGGGATCAGGACAGGCGCGCGGGGACGGGCACCGGGACGGGCGCGCGGGGCCCTGGACCGGGACGGGCGCGTGGGGACGGGGATCGGGACGGGCGCATGGGGCCCTGGACCGGGACGGGCACGCGGGGACGGGGAGCGGGATGGGTGCATGGGGACGGGGACCGGGACGGGCGCGCGGGGATGGGCACCAGGACGGGTGCGTGGGGCCCTGGACCGGGACGGGCACGCGGGGACGGGGATCGGGATGGGTGCACGGGGTCCAGGACCGGGACGGGCGCGCGGGGATGGGCACCAGGACGGGTGCGTGGGGCCCTGGACCGGGACGGGCACGCGGGGACGGGGATCGGGATGGGTGCACGGGGTCCAGGACCGGGACGGGCACATGGGGCTCAGGGCCGGGACGAGTGTACGGGACCCGGGACCGGGACGGGCACACAGGACCCAGTACCCAGGTGGGCACACGGGGTCCAGGACCRGGACGGGCACATGGGGCTCAGGGCCGGGACGAGTGTACGGGACCCGGGACCGGGACGGGCACACAGGACCCAGTACCCAGGTGGGCACACGGGGTCCAGGACCRGGACGGGCACATGGGGCTCAGGGCCGGGACGAGTGTACGGGACCCGGGACCGGGACGGGCACACAGGACCCAGTACCCAGGTGGGCACACGGGGTCCAGGACCAGGACGGGCACATGGGGCTCAGGGCCGGGACGAGTGTACGGGACCCGGGACCGGGACGGGCACACAGGACCCAGTACCCAGGTGGGCACACGGGGTCCAGGACCGGGATGGGCACACGGGGCCTGGGATCAGGATGGGCGCACGGGGCTCAGGGCTGGGATGGGCACACGGGACCCGGTGCCCAGATGGGCACACGGGGCCCAGGACCGGAACAGGTACCGGGGCAGGTGTGTGGGACAGAGAACCACTGTGGGTGCGTGGGGTTCAGTGCCAGGGTGGGCACGTGCAGCCTGGTGCTGTGATGGGCGCACAGGACCCAGCGTCGGGGCAGGTGCATGGGACCCACAACCGCTATGGGTGCACAGCACCAAGGACCACACTGGCACACACGGGCCAGTGCCATGGTGGGCGCAGGACCCAGCGCCAGGGCGAGTGTGTGGAACTCAGCACCACTATGGGCACACACGGCCCGGTGCCGTGGTGGGCGTGCAGCATTCGGTGCCAGGGCAGGTACATGGGACCCAGGACCATGATGAGCGCGTGGGATCCAGCACCAAGGTGGGCGCACACAGCCCAGTGCCGCGGTGGGCACAGCAACCGGTGCCAGGCAAGTGTGTGGGACCCAGGACCATTATGGGCACGCGGGATCCAGCACCGCGGCGGGGACGGACAGCCTGGTGCCACGGCGGGTGCAGCACCCCGTGCCGGGGTGGATGTGTGGGACCCAGGACCATTATGGGCACGCGGGATCCAGGAGCACGGAGGATGCATGCAGTGCAATGCCACGGCAGGCGCAGCACCCCGTGGCGCGCCGGGTCGCGCATGCGGCTCACGCGGAAATGCGCCAGCTGCAGCGAGAGCTGCACGAAGGCGTCGGGGCTGGTGCGGCAGCGCTTGATGAGCCCCTTGCCGAAGTGCGTGAAGAGGAAGCAGCAGAAGTCCACGTCGTCCGCCAGCGCCCGGGCCGCGCGGTACGAGCTCTCGATGACCTCCTGGCACTGCGGGACACGCGCAGGGTGGCACCGCGGGAGCCGCCCCACGGCCGCCGCGCCCCGCGCTGCGCTCAGGGAGCCGCCAGGATAGGGGGGATCAGGGCTGGGGGGCCGGGGGTCCCCAGGACATGGGGATCAGGGCTGGGAGCCCCCAGGACACAGGGCTGGGGGACAGGGAGCCCCCAGGACATGGGGGATCAGGGCTGGGAGCCCCCAGGACACCAGGATCAGGGAGCCCCCAGGACACAGGGCTGGGGGGTCCCCAGGCCGCGGGGATCGGGGCTGGGAGCCCCCAGGACACGGGGGGATCAGGGCTGGGGGGTGGGAGCCCCCAGGCCACAGGGATCAGGGCTGGGGGCCCCCAGGACACAGGGCTGGGGGACAGGGAGCCCCCAGGCCATGGGGATCAGGGAGTCCCCAGGACACAGCGATCAGGGCAGGGAGCCCCCAGGCCACAGGGATCAGGGCTGGGGGCCCCCAGGACATGGGGCTGGGGGACAGGGAGCCCCCAGGCCATGGGGATCGGGGCTGGGGGGTCCCCAGGCCGCGGGGATCGGGGCTGGGAGCCCCCAGGACATGGGGTTGGGGGACAGGGAGCCCCCAGGCCATGGGGGATCAGGGCTGGGAGCCCCCAGGACACAGGGATCAGGGCTGGGGGCCCCCAGGACATGGGGCTGGGGGGCTGGGAGCCCCCACTACACAGCGATCAGGGTTGGGGGGCAGGGAGCCCCCAGGCCATGGGGATCAGGGCTGGGGGCCCCCAGGCCGCGGGGATCGGGGCGGGGGGCCGGGCGCACCTCGGGGGGGATGTCCCAGAGCAGGCGCTCGGGGGGCGCCAGCCCCGTGTTGGGCTCCCCTCGGCAGTTGCCCTTCTCGTCGTAGCCCAGCTCGAACCGGTCCGTCCCCAGCATGAACTGGGGCAGAGGCGGCGCCTGAGCGGCCGCCCTGCCCACTGCGCCCCACGGAGCCCCCACATCCCCGGGGACCACGTGCCAGGGATCTGGCACCCCGCACATGTGGAGCACATCTGGGCTAGGTTGGGGGTACCCGTCCCAGGGACGCTCCTCGGGGCGCTCAGTTTGGGGGTTCACACTTGGGCACACGGCGCCAAGGCACTATCCCCCACATCTGGAGCACATCTGGGCTAGCTTGGCACTCCCAACCTGGGGTGCACATCTGGGGGCACTGCACAGAGGTGCTGCCCATCCCTTCTCACCCACATCTGGGGCTGCGCGGTGGTGCCCGTCCTGCGGGCGCACATCTGGAGGAGCCCAGCCCCGGGCTCACACGGGGAGCACTGCGCACAGCTGGGGCACAGCTGGGGCGCCTGGCAGGTCCCCATGGCTCTGTCGGGGTGCACACATGGGTGCCCCACACAGGGGTCCCCCGCACCCCAGGGCGCCCCGCGGGGTACCTCCCAGAGGTGCCCGATGATGGGCGCGTCGGCCCACGAGTGCTCGGCGTTGGCGCCCAGCTTGCCGTTCTTGAAGACCACCAGGGTGAAGGACTTGTCGAACCAGCTGCGGGAGACGCGGGCTGAGCCGGTGCCGGTGCCGGTGCCGGTGCCGGTGCCGGTGCCGGTGCC
>NW_020454444.1:0-1024 GCF_003342845.1 Nothoprocta perdicaria
AATCCACCTCACTTTCCACCTGCCTAGTCCACACTTCTGGAGCTTTCCTATGAGGATATTGGGGCAAATGATGTCAAAACCCTTGGTGAAGTCAAGGTAGACAACATCCACAGCACAGCTGACCAGCACCTGGGGCTATGCGCGAACAGAGGGGAACAGGAGGCCTCCCMMKCCTGCAGCTTGACAATGTCCAGCTAGTTGCTGCAAAGGACAGGTTAGAAACCGCTCATTTGAGCAGGACATGTGGGAAGGAGAGAGCCACACAGCTCTTGGGCCGTCATGTGAGCCATGCTGCTCTCGGAAATCCCAGACCTGCCTCTCTACGAAAACAGGAAAAAACCTTTGGTGCTATTTCCTGCAGAGGGGAGATTTTCTTGGCAGCTCAGAGCAACCCAAGCATCACTTGGGCATCTCCAAGGAAACCCAACCCACCAACACCAGAAGCACTGGACTCTCCTGAAGCCTTGGGCTGGCAGCAGGAGAGGAAAAAGGAAACAGCCACGTCCCAGGCCTCCTCCATCAGGGTTCCAGCTCCACAACCTGCCACAGCTTCAAGGGAGCTCCCTAAACCAAGACCTCCCATGGCCCTGAGGCAGAGAGGAGATTGAGCAGAAACAGAGGAGACAGGAGAGAAAGGGCAGAGATGCCAGGGTGCAGAGCAGGGCTCACAATGCCACAAACAAGATGCTGGAGGCTGAAGAAACAACCCAAAGGAATGAGTCAAGGCGGGCTTCCCTTTGCAGGGCCTTGGAAAGCCACATCTCGGACAGGATTGCAGGGGATGGGGTCTCCCTTCTGCAAGAGTGTCCCAGGACTCTGCAGAGAGGAGGAAGAGCAGGCAGGTGGGTTGCAGGGATGTTCTCCAGCTTTATCAGTGCAGAGCAGGGAGCTGCTCATCTCACCAACTGCTGCTTGACTCCAAATGCGGATCCTGCGGCATTGCACCGCATTCCAGGCTCTGCTGTCCAGCCCCTGAGAGAGCCAGGGAGCCAGGACGACTCCAAGGTCCTGGGGAACAGTACAC
>NW_020454444.1:1974-4385 GCF_003342845.1 Nothoprocta perdicaria
CAGCTGCTGGGCCAGGACTGGGCTCCCGCCTGGGGAAGTTCTGGGGAGGCCATTGCTGTGCGAGGGGGCAGGGACAGAGCCCTGGCTGTGATGGAGCGGTGATGTCATGTCTTTCTGGGTCCCTGATTGGCCGGCAGCAGGCAGGGAGGCGAGGGCGTTGGCTGTGAGGTCTCTCTYRTGGGAGGAGCTGATAGGGCAGCAGTGGTTCCTGCCTGGGGAAGGGATATGGAGGAAGCTGCTGTGTCTGGAGGCCATAGGGCATCAGCAGGGTGTGGTGGGGACCAAGGATGCACCTGGGGAAGAGGAAAGCAGCAGCTGTGCTGRCAAGGAGGACTAAAGCAGCAGGAGGAAGGTGCTTGGAGGCAGCTGAGTTCAGGGCAGGCTGCTGCCTCCCTGCAGGAGGAGGCCAAGGGGAGGGACTGCTGTGCTGTGCTGCAGAGAGGGGCTGGTATGGGGGGCTGCAGGCAGCCTGGTGCTCCAGTCTCTTAATTGTCTTCATTGCTCTGTGCTGGACCCTGCCTAGAGGTTCCACATCCCTGTGGTACTGAGTGTAATAAACTTGTTTGTTCACTAAGGCTACTGAAAGATTTTGTTAAGCAACCACATGTTTTTCATTATATGGAATGGCACATAGAGGGCACTGAGCAGGACAGTCTGCCTTCCTCCAAAAACAACCACCAGAAGGCAGATCACGACCACCTAGAAACAGCCGGCGCAAGCGCATTCTGATTGGGCAATGTCAACAACACAGCGCAGACTCGACAACCTTCTAGAAAGACCACCATGGGCGGAGCTTGGACTCTATAAATACTGAGACTCCGGGGAACTGGGGGTGGGTCTGAGAGTGATTATGTCTGGTCTTGCCTAGTGCTGTCACCCTTTGTTTCCAGCTTACTTTAATAAAATGTAGATGAGAAATTGGCAGGACGCGTGAGTATATAGATGATTCCGTTCGGTTTGGGTGGGAAACCCTGGGATAAGATGGTTCCACGGGTGTGCGAATGACTGAGACGTCAGATTATTGACGAAGTGAGTGTGGACCTCCTATACGGTGCGGTTCGTATCTCCCTTGAGGGACTAGGCCACTAACGAAGGGAAGCGAGAGTTGTTTTGTGTGAAAGAAGGCACCCCGTGAAGGAGGAACCCCGGTGAGTTCTTCAGGGAGGGTCCTAGGCGAGACCTTCAGGAGAATCCCAGAAGATGGGACAGAAGAAGAGTAAGCTTTCTGTTCCCATGGGAAGGGTCCCAGGATACCCTCAATACCTGAAGATAGTCTGTTAGGGCTACTGATCAAGTATTGGGATGACTGGCCGTCCCGGCCAGGAAAAGACAAAGAGAAAATGATTAATTACTGTATGGTAGTATGGGGAGGGCAGCCTATTAAGGAGCAGACAGTACGTTGGCCCATATATGGGTCTTTTGAAGACTGGGTTTGTCAAGCTTTAAATCTCTATGTGAACTCTAAGGAGCCAGTCGATCCTGAAGAAAGTGAATATGCAAGATTATGGCTGCCAGGGGGAAATAATGGGAATGCAAGGCTATACCTTTTAGAAGGTGCAAGAAAGGGAAATCATAAGAAGAAAATTAGAGATAGGGAAGAAATCCCCCTTGGTCCCGCTCCTTATGTTCCATCACCCCAACTACCAGCTTCCCCACCACTCCCATCACCCCATGAGGAACAGGGAACGGCTCCCCCTGAAGAAATTGGTTATAGGAGGAGGACTAGAAGTCAGGCTAGGGAAGAGAGAGGATTAATAAATTCAAAGGGCAAAGACTTGATACATGGGGAACTAATAACCCAAATTCTCCAAGCAGTGAGGGGACCCAAGAAAATGGCTGTAGTACATATTAAAGGATATCAAAGGGGATTATCCTGTTTGATCAGAGGGAACAACCGAGCAGACGAGGAAGCAAAAAGGGCTGCCCTTACACCTTGGTATAACAAAGAAATAGAAAGTCCCCAAAAGCTATGCACTACTAAAATTACGTGCTTCACAACCCAAGAGAAGAATAAAATGACAAAAATGGGAATTGAAGAAAAAGACAATGTTTGGACCCTAACGGATGGGAGAGAAGTAATACCTAAGTCAACAGCCAGACAAATAATGCAGAAAATGCACGATAGAACTCATTGGGGAACTCAAGCAATGGTAGATCAATTTGCAATCACGTATATGACCATAGGAATCTACAACATAGCTAAACAAATAGTCCAAGGGTGTCTAACGTGCCAAAAGGTAAATAAGCAATACGTCAGAGAAAGGACACCTGGAGGAAGGGAGTTAGCCCATAGGCCATTTTCACACATACAAATTGACTTTACTGAACTCCCAAAGGTTGGGCGTGTTGACGACGGGGGTCGGCAAGCCTCGTTCGCTAGCTGGACTGACCTGGGATTGTTCTCACCCCTG
>NW_020454445.1:0-1099 GCF_003342845.1 Nothoprocta perdicaria
CGCCACTCGGCTGCGTGTGCAGGGGGTCCCGCTGCCCCCCGGGGCTGCGTTTGGGGACAGCGCGAGCGGCRTCGCCCCCTCGTCCCCGTGCGCGGCAGGCGGAGGAGCCGCTGGAGGCCGCGGGGTCCTGGGCTGCTCCCGCGACGGCGGCGACGGCGGCTGCGAGTGCGTCCTGGACGGCTTCGACGTCCCCGTCATGGACGGCATCGCCGTCCCCGTCGTGGATAACACCCGGGTCTCCACTGTGGATTTGAAAGGAATTTCTCGAGGGGCAATTCGGGCTATTTAGGTTTGTGAGGGTCAGAAGATAGTTTAATAACGAAGAATATCAGCTTTGGGAGCTGGAGGCAGAGGTTAAAGTCCTCTTTTTCTGAGTGAGTAGTAGAGATAGCCTTTGAGGTCTAGGTTAGCTCTATATTTAGTGATTTTTAATTTTGCCGGTTTAAAAAACAAATGAAGAAAATTATTCGATTTAATTTTTCATGTTTTATAGTGTCTATCTATTATCATCTGGGTAAAAAGGGAAATTAAAAATATTAAATAGAAAAGAATAAAAAAAGGAGGAAAATAAAGGGGAGAAAAGGATGATAGTAGGAGGAGGAGGTGGGAGTATGGGAGGGGAGGGTTGGAGATAGGTAATGGTGGCAAGAACGAAAGTTATGTGAAAATTGAGTAGGGTTTTATGGAACATAGGCAGATTTACTTTGGAAAAAAATGTTTAAAAAAAAACTTAAAATTCAAAAAATGCAAAAAAAATCAAAAATTCAAAAAATTGATTTTTTTCAAAAAAAAAAAGCAAAAAGCCTCATTTAGTCTTTAGGATGTGGATCAAGACAAACCAAATGTGGACAAAGTGCACCAGTGTCTAGGTGGTACCAAATGCACTTGAATCCATCTCATTAATCAGCTCTGGAGCAGAGACCTATTACGTAAACCATTGATGTGCAGAGCTAAGTAGTGAGCATTCTGACAGCGGCATAGATGGGTGTATGGTGAAGTTTCCAAGAGAAAAAAAGGTGCTAAATGGGGGAAAACGAGAGTATGTAAGTATTATGGGAGAGATGGTGATTCTCTCCTACCAGATGCCTGTTAAGAAGAG
>NW_020454445.1:3530-4466 GCF_003342845.1 Nothoprocta perdicaria
TTCTTTGTGTGAGGCAGAGGGGGAAAGCCTTCTGTGTTTGTGGCCAACTCTTGAGAAGTGTTTTATCTGAAATTGCATAAGATTATTCTGTAATGTGAAATGAGAGAGACGTTCCAAGTTCAAGTCAAGTTGTGGAGCTTCTTATCCCCTTTTGTTGCCTGGGTCAAAGAAATGTGTGCCCTAAATGTTGTAAAGTGGCCTGTATTTAACAGAGGCAACTAGCTGAAAGAATGTAAAACCCGCTCCTTTACACTTGTGTCTGGACCAAGTCTGTTTGAAAGAAWGCATTMATGTAGCTTTGATTAAATTGAATCCATTTCTTGATTTCATCTCTTAAGCTAATAAAACTTCTTTTTCAAGTAGCTTGGCTGGGTCGGCCGTCGGTGGTGCCGGGCACCCYGTCAGTGAAGACGCTGGGCCTGCAGTCCCAGCAGGGCAGAGAGCTGCTTGGCAGGGAGCAGCCAGGGTTGCTTTGACTCCTTTCTTTATTTGTAGCCCTGTAGTGGTGTGGGCCTGGGAGTGTTTTTGCAGTTTATTGCTCATTTCACTGGGAGTGGGGCAAGGAGTGCCATATTCAATCCCTTTGTTCATTACAAATAACAAATCTCTTGTAAAAACGTGACTCCCCTAGAGTATCTAAAATAAATGCAGGCATTTAATATGTTGAATTCTTCCCATGTGCTGCCCTGACCTTGCAGCCTGAGGTTTGGAGTTCTCCAAGCTAGTGCAAGACGGGTCTTTCTTGGACCTTCCCCGGCCAGTTGCTGAGTAACCGTTGTTGTTTGCAGAGCTCTCGCAGGGAGGGCACMKGAGCGCCTTGCGATGGGACAGAGGAGGAGATTTCAGGGACCGGCAGTGGGCTGCTGACCTGCCCACCGACAGCGCGGTGAGTTCTCCAAGATGGCTTGGTCAAACTTCCTCCAGCTGCTCCTCTTT
>NW_020454446.1:0-664 GCF_003342845.1 Nothoprocta perdicaria
GTCCCTATGGGTCCCTGTGGTCTCTATGGGTCCCAGTGGGTCCAGTGGGTCCCTATGGGTCCCAGGGGGTCCTGTGGGTCCCTATGCGTCCCAGTGGGTCCCTATGGTCCCTATGGGTCCAAGTGGGTTCTGTGGGTCCCTATGGGTCCCAGTGTTCCCGGCGGGTCCCTATGGGTCCCCATGGGTCCCAGTGGGTCCCTATGGTCCCTCTGGGTCCCAATGGATCCCGGCAGGTCCCTATGGGTCCCTATGGGTCCCCGTGGGTCCCTCTGGGTCCCAGTGGGTCCTATGGGTCCCTATGGTCCCGGTGGGTCCCTATGGGTCTCCATGGGTCCCTGTGGGTCCAGTGGGTTCCTCTGGGTCCCTGTGGTCCCTATGGGTCCAGTGGGTCCCGGCGGGTCCCTATGGGTCCCTGTGGTCCTGGCGGGTCCCTATGGGTCCCCATGGGTCCCTGTGGGTCCAGTGGATTCCTCTGGGTCCCAGTGGGTCCTATGGGTCCCCATGGGTCCCTATGGTCCCAGTGGGTCCAGTGGGTTCCTCTGGGTCCCAGTGGGTCCTATGGGTCCCCATGGGTCCCTATGGTCCCTGTGGGTCCAGTGGGTTCCTCTGGGTCCCTGTGGGTCCTATGGGTCCCTATGGTCCCGGTGGGTCCCCATGGGTCCCT
>NW_020454446.1:1539-4512 GCF_003342845.1 Nothoprocta perdicaria
ATGGGTCCCTGTGGGTCCCCGTGGGTCCCAGTGGGTCCCGGCAGGTCCCCATGGGTCCCTATGGGTCCCTATGGTCCCCGCGGGCCTCACGCGTGCGCCGGGCCCGCAGCTCGACTACCGGGAGCTGGTGGCCGCGCTGGACCGGGCCGAGCTGGCGGAGCTGCTGCTGGCGGCGGCCGAGCTGCGCGACCTCTACGTAAGCCCCGCCCCGCGCTGTGACGTCACCGCGACGTCACTGTGAGGTCAGCGCGGCGGCGTCACCCCGCCCCGCCCCGCAGGCCTTCCTGTGCGACCTGCTCCGGAAGAACATGGAGAAGATCCGGAAGCCGCGCGGGGAGGCCAAGGTCATGGTCTACTGAGCAGGAAGCCCCGCCCACCCGCTTCCGGGGCAAGCCCCGCCCCCCCCCCACCCCACCAAGATGGCGGCGCTTCCTGTGCGCCCAACTCCAGTCGGGACTTCCTGCGGGCGCTAGGCCGCACTTCCTGTCCCGCCTGGGTGGAGGGAGGGGGAGACTTCCTGTTTCCTCCCCCACCCAGGGGCGGGACTTCCTGTTCCGGCTCCCCCTTTTCCCCAGATTTGCTGAATTTTAATGGAAAATGACTTTAGGAAAACCGAAATTGTTTAAAATAAAAAAGGGGCTCCTGATTGGTCCCTGGGGGTGCGTTATGTAAATGAGGGTCGGGCCGTGCTCTTCTGGACCAATTGGAGGGGTGGGGCGGGGCCTGGGTGGCTCCTCCCTCCCTCCCTTCCTTCCTCCCCTCCTTCCTTCCTTCCTTCCTCCCTCCCTTCCTCCTCCTCCCTTCCTGTTTCTTTTTGTGCTTTCATTTGAATTTCTTTCTCCTTAAATTTCTCTTTCTCCTTCTCTCCCTCTCCTCTCTTCTCTTTCACCTTCTCATTCTCTTTATCTCTCTATTTATTGTTTTTTTAAAAATTTCCTTATTAGTTTTCTAACTCTCATTCTTTTCTCTTTTTACCCTTTTATCTGTAGTTGCTTTTCCTGCTTTTTCCTCCTTTCCTGTCTCCTCGGGCGGGCTCTCTGGGGAGCTCAGTGGATGTGAACTGTGCGCAGGTCCTCACTGAGCTCCCGCGCCTCCCCAGGGCAGCAGGGACCCCAGCTCTGAGGAGGGCCCCGTTGACCCCAGCCCTTTAACCCCAGCCCATTGATCCCAGCCCGTTAACCCCAGCCCATTGACCCCAGCCTGTCAGCCACAGCCCTTTAACCCCAGCCCGTTAACCCCAGCCCGTTGACCCCAGCCTATCAGCCCCAGCCCGCTAAGCCCAGCCTATCAGCCACAGCCCGTTGACCCCAGCCTATCAGCCCCAGCCCGTTAAGCCCAGCCCATCAGCCCCAGCCCGTTAACCCCAGCCTATCAGCCACAGGCCGTTAACCCCAGCCCATTAACCCCAGCCCATTGACCACAGCCTGTCAGCCACAGCCCGTTAACCCCAGCCTATCACCCCAGCCCTTTGACCCCAGCCCGTTGACCCCAGCCTATCAGCCCCAGCCCGTTAAGCCCAGCCTATCAGCCACAGCCCGTTAACCCCAGCCTATCACCCCAGCCCGTTAACCCCAGCCTATCACCCCAGCCCGTTAAGCCCAGCCTATCAGCCACAGCCCGTTAAGCCCAGCCCATCAGCCCCAGCCCGTTAACCCCAGCCCGCTAAGCCCAGCCTATCAACCACAGCCCGTTAAGCCCAGCCCGTTAAGCCCAGCCTATCAGCCACAGCCCTCTATGCTCTCAGTCCCAGGCCTTTGGACTGAAGCTGTTTCACAGGAGCTGTCTGTCCTAAGCTCTTGGGCATCAAGCCCGACTCCTTTAACCCTGAGCGTTTTAGGGCCAAGCCCTTTTCCCTTCAAACTTCAGACCTTTAGTCCTTGAAGCCCTTAGTCTCAGCCGTTTCTCCTGCAGCCATTTAGCACTGATCCTTGCAGCCGTGAGCCTCGTTGCCTTAGCCTGAGCTAAGCCTTTGCCCTTTGACTGCAAGTCCTTTAGTCCTAGGCCTCCAGCCTTCAGCCTTTTGGCACTGAACACTTGCAGCCCCAAGCCGTTGCCCTCGCTCTTTCTTGGCAGCCTCTTCAGCCCAGCCCTGCTAACACTCAGCCTTTCTTCCTGGCCTTCTCACCCCAACAGTTCAGACTTTTGGCCCTTTAGCACTGCCACTTTAGCCCTTTTCCCCCACCGCTAGACTTAAAGCCGTTCACAGGAGCCATTTAGCCTTAGGACTTTAGCTTTACGCGCTTTAGACATCCTAGTAAGCCATTTAGCCTGAAGCCCTTAAGCCTAAAGACTTTTAGCCCCTTGGCGCTACGCCCTCTAGCCTGGCCCTTTGGACTTAAGGCAAAGTTCTGGACCCTAGTCCTTTAACGCTAACTTTGCCCTTAGCCCTACCCATTTAGTGCTAATAGTAGCTACTAGTAGCACCAAGACATTTAGATCTAAGCCTTTTAGCTTTTCTAGCCTTTGCCCAAGCCCTCGAAGTCTCAGCCCTGGCCATTGAGATGAAACGTCCTTAGCCCTAAGCCTTTTAGGCCTAGCCTCGTAGCCCTAAGCTCTAGCCTTTTAGCACAAAGGCCTTTTCGTTTGGACCATGAGCCTTTTCGCCCTAAGAGGTTTAGCACTACAGGTTTTATGCCTATAGCCTTGAGCCCTTTAGCCCTAGGCCCTTGTCCTAGCCTTTTAATCCTAGCTTTTTAATGCCAGCCCTTTAACCCTAGCCTATTAACCACGGTCATTTAGCCTTTTGGCCATTTAGACCTAAGCCCTTTACCACTAGCCCTGTAGCCTAATGCCACATGGCTTTAGCCCTAAGCTCTAGCCCTTTGCTCGTACCTCTTTAGGCCTTTAGCAATTTAGCCCAAGCCCCTCAGTGCTAAGGCTGAGTACTTGAGGACTTTAGTCCTAGCCCTTTGTGTCTAAATCACGGTTCAAGACCCCAAGTCTTTTAAGCCTAACCCTTGTCCTTTTTTGCTT
>NW_020454447.1:0-1607 GCF_003342845.1 Nothoprocta perdicaria
GGCCGCCGCTGGCCGGGCCGGCTACTCATTAACCCCCCGAGCCGCCCGGGCGCCTGGCCCCGGGCCCGTGGCCGCGCAGGCCAAGGCCGGCCGTCCCCGCGGGGCCGGGAGCGCTGTCCGCACAGCCCCTGCGCGGCAGTGGGGTCTCACCCCGCCGGACCCCCGTCTCACACCCCCTGCCCCGCACGCAGGAGGACTCGGCGGGGACCTTCGTGCGGCTGCGGCTCAACCTGGCGCAGACCAACTGCCTCAAGAGAGCCCCGAGGAAGCAGAACTGCCGGGTGGTGGAAAACAAGGTGGGTGCCTGGAGCGCGGTGATGGGCATTGGGACGGGCATTGGGACGGGCACGAGATGGTGACGGGCGCGCTGCCTCGCAGAGGAAGCCGGCGTGCGTGGCCTGCTTCAAGTTCGACCGCAGCGATGTGCCCAAGGTGCTGGACAAGTACTACAACTGCGGGCCCAGCCACCACCTGGCCGTGAAGGTGAGGCCGGCGCGGCGCCGCGGGCACGTCCTGCCCGGAGCGGTGCCGTTCGGAGCGGTGTCACCCGGAGCGGTGCCATTTGGAGTGCCGCCCTTTGGAGCGGTGTCACCCACCGCGGTGTCGCCCGGAGCGGTGCCGTTCGGAGCGGTGTCGCCCGGCCCGGTGCCGCCCGGCCCGGTGCCGCCCGGAGCGGTGCCGCCGCCGTGCGGGCGGCTCACGGCGCCCTGGCGCTCTGCCCACAGGAGATCAAGCAGCGCGACGAGGCCGAGTGCCAGGCGGTGGAGGCGGCCGGCAGGGCCAGCGACTCGGTCTACCTGCCCGGCATGTTCGCCTTCGTCAGGGGGATGCCGGAATAGCGCCCGGCGGAGGGGCGCGCCGGCCCGGCCCGCTGCGCCCGCTGCACCCGCCGCATCCACCGCACCCGCTGCCCGCCCGCCCCCGCCTCACGCTGCCCGCGCACCAGTACATCCCAGAGCCCTGAAGCGCTGGGGTCGGAAGGGAGCTCTAGGGATCCCCCAGTGCAGCCCTGCTCCAGCACCCAGAGCTCGGGGCGCCCAGGGGCACCCAGGCGGGTTGGGAGCTCCCCAGCGCCGGAGCCTCCGCAGCCTGTCCCCGGGCTCGGGCGCCCTCGCAGTAAAGCAGCTCTTCCTCCCGTGGAGATGGAACCGCCTGTGCTTCACCCCGTGCCCGTGTCCCGCCACGGGCGCCGTCCCTCCATCCTCCCGCGGGCGCTTGGACACGTCGGCCAGGTCCCTCGCAGCCTTCTCCTCTCCCGGCCGAACGGGGCCCGGGACCCGGTCTCTCCTCACACGATCGGTGCTCCAGCCCCTCCGTCGTCCCCGTCGCCCCACGCTCCAAGCCCCTCTTCCCACGCCGTCCCACCCTGTCCCCGCCGGGACACGGACACGAGAGCGGCGCCAGAGAGGCAGCGAGCGGGGACTCGGCGAGGCGCCACCTTTACTGGCCGCGGCGCGCGCGCCCTCAGAACACGTAGGAGCCGTGCTCGGCGCGGAGCCCCAGCGCGCGCTCGGCCTGCGCGATGCTGTCGTCGGCGCGGCGCGCCAGCTCGCGGCACTCGCGCAGCGCCTCGCCGAACTGCCGCTGCGCCTCCTCGGCCACGGCGC
>NW_020454448.1:0-3236 GCF_003342845.1 Nothoprocta perdicaria
GAGTGCGTGACTGCTGCCCTGTGGTGAAGGAGCCAATGTGTGTGGCTTGTGGTGGTGAGAAGGAGCGAAAGTCTGTGGATTGAAGAGGGCACAAGGAGTGAAAGCAGCCGCTCAGCACACTGTTGAGGGAGGTCAAATGTGAAATCTTCTGCACTGCATTCTCACTCTACATGCAGTAGCTGCCTATTGGGGAAAGTGCAATCATGTCTGTGTCGTGCACTGTTAAGGCAGCAAGCAGGTGGAGCGTGCCATGAGGAGAGGCACTACAGACTCTTTCTTGACATGCAGGTTTCAAGTGCTGTTTGGTGAAGGTGTAGAAAAAAGGCTTGAACATCCATTCGGTATGCATAGGAGAAGAGGAGAAGTCCGTGACGTGAGCAGAAGGGGGATCTTGCTTCCTTCTCACAGGAGCGCTCTCTTTCAGCTTTCCCCCTCACACAAGCCATCGCCGACAGCCTCTTGCAGGGATTTGGCAAGTGGCTGCTCTTTTGCCGCTGTGCAGCACCTTGAGGAAGGAAGGAGCTTGTGCGGTGTTTCTCGCGGAGAAGGAGAGAAGGCKTGTGYTGTSRGGAGCRSACAAAGAGCMAAAGGACTCCCTTGGCACACTGCTGAATGAAGTTGCATGCGTGCTTTTGTGGTGTGCAGGAAGAGCCTCCCTGAGAAGCCTGCGCACTTCTTCAAGGCTAAACGTCCCTCTCCCTTGTGCACCCTCGCAATGGAGTGAGGAGTAGCAGCAAGCATCTGTTCCTGAAAGCAGAGCAAAGAGGAAGGAGTGCACATGTGTGTTGTGCAGTGGGCACAAAGGGGAGCCTGTGCGGTAGCAAAAGAGAAGCGTGTGTAGTGCCTTTCCTTGAAGAAGGAGGCAAGTTGCGCCTTTAGCAGAGTGCAAAAGGAGAGAAGTGGAGGAAGGTATGCTCTTGGTAAGCGGCTTGCGTGCGCACACACCACATGTCATAAAGGGTTTCCAAGCAACGTCCTGCCCAGGCGAAAGAGAGCATGTAGCTGAGGAGTGCATTGTGAGGAAGGAGCGSATGGCTGTGTGGTGAGCACAGCAGAAAGAGTCAATGTGCGTGTAGTGCAGTGTGCTGAAGGAAGGAGTAGAAGGATGCGCAGAGAGCAAGTGAGCACAAGGAGGCCTGAAAGAAGGCATTGAATGTGCAGAGGAAGATGGGCGACTTTGTCCTGGCAGCAGCTGAATGAGAGAAGGCACGAGTGCGTGAATGCTGCCCTGTGGCGACGGAGCCAATGGGTATGGCTTGTGGTGGTGAGAAGGAGCAAATGTTTGTGGATTGAAGAGAGCACAAGGAGTGAAAGCAGCCGCTCAGCACACTGTTGAGGGAGGTCAAATGTGAAATCTTCTGCACTGCATTCTCACTCTACATGCAGTAGCTGCCTATTGGGGAAAGTGCAACCATGTCCCTGTCGTGCACTCTTAAGGACTCAAGCAGGTGGAGCATGCCGTGAGRAGATGCACTAGAGACTCTTTCTTGACATGCAGGTTTCAAGTGCTGTTTTGGTGAAGGTGTAGAAAGAAGGCTTGAACATCCATTCGGTATGCACAGGAGAAGAGGAGAASTBSGTGCCGTGAGCAGAAGGGGGATCTTGCTTCCTTCTCRCAGGAGCGCTCTCTTTCAGCTTTCCCCCTCACACAAGCCATTGCCTACAGCCTCTTGCAGGGATTTGGCAAGTGGCWGCTCTTTCACGGCTGTGCAGCACATTGAGGAAGGAAGGAGCTTGTGCGGTGTTTCTCGCGGAGAAGGAGAGAAGGCTTGTGTTGTCAGGAGCGCACAAAGAGCAAAAGGACTCTCTTGGCACACTGCTGAATGAAGTTGCATGCGTGCTTTTGTGGTGTGCAGGAAGAGCCTCCCTGAGAAGCCTGCGCACTGCTTCAAGACTAAATGTCCCTCTCCCTTGTGCACCCTCGCAATGGAGTGAGGCAAGAGGCACTGCCTTGGCAAGAAGCAGCAAGCATCTGTTCCTGAAAGCAAAGCAAAGATGAAGGAGTGCACATGTGTGTTGTGCAGTGGGCACAAAGGGGAGCCTGTGTGGCAGCAAAAGAGAAGCGTGTGCAGTGGCTTTCCCTTGATGAAGGAGGCAAATTGCACCTTTAGCAGAGTGCAAAAGGAGAGACGGGGACGAACGTATGCTCTTGGTAAGCGGCTTGCGTGGGCACACTCCACATGGCAGAAAGGGCTTCAAAGCAACGTCCTGCCCAGTGGAAAGAGAGCATGTAGCTGAGGAGTGCATTGTGAGGAAGGAGCGGATGGCTGTGTAATGAGCACAGCAGAAAGATTCCATGTGCGTGTAGTGCAGTGTGCTGAAGGAAGGAGTAGAAGGATGCGCARAGAGCAAGTGAGCACAAGGAGGCCTGAAGGAAGGCATTGAATGYGCAGAGGAAGATGGGCGACTTTGTCCTGGCAGCAGCTGAATGAGAGAAGGCACGAGTGCGTGAATRCTGCCCTGTGGCGACGGAGCCAATGGGTATGGCTTGTGGTGGTGAGAAGGAGCAAATGTTTGTGGATTGAAGAGAGCACAAGGAGTGAAAGCAGCCGCTCAGCACACTGYTGAGGGAGGTCAAACRTGTCATCTTCTGCACTGCATTCTCACTCTACATGCAGTAGCTGCCTATTGGGGAAAGTGCAACCATGTCCCTGTCGTGCACTCTTAAGGACTCAAGCAGGTGGAGCATGCYGTGAGGAGATGCACTAGAGACTCTTTCTTGACATGCAGGTTTCAAGTGCTGTTTTGGTGAAGGTGTAGAAAGAAGGCTTGAACATCCATTCGGTATGCACGGGAGAAGGGGAGAAGTCCGTGGCGTGAGCAGAAGTGGGACCTTGCTTCCTTCTCGCAGCAGCGCTCTCATTCAGCTTTCCCCCTCACACAAGTCATTGCCTGCAGCCTCTTGCAGGGATTTGGCAAGTGGCAGCTCTTTCACGGCTGTGCAGCACATTGAGGAAGGAAGGAGCTTGTGCGGTGTTTCTCGCRGAGAAGGAGAGAAGGCTTGTGTTGTCAGGAGCGCACAAAGAGCAAAAGGACTCTCTTGGCACACTGCTGAATGAAGTAGCATGCATGCTTTTGTGGTGTGCAGGAAGAGCCTTCCCGAGAAGCCTGCGCACTGCTTCAAGACTAAATGTCCYTCTSCSTTGTGCACSCTCGCAATGGAGTGAGGSAAGAGGCACTGCCTTGGCAAGAAGCAGCAAGCATCTGTTCCTGAAAGCAGAGCAAAGAGGAAGGAG
>NW_020454449.1:0-889 GCF_003342845.1 Nothoprocta perdicaria
GCTCTGCTCCTGTTGCTCAACAGCTGCACCAAGCACAAGGGTCAGGGCTTGCTCAGAGGCCACAGACTTCTGACAGCCAGGCCTGTTCTCCTGCCTGAGCTGCTGTCTCCTCTTYCCCTTGCTCTGTCAGTGACCACAAGGGCTCTTTAACAACTCCACACAATGACCAGTATGATCAGCGTCAGCCATTTTAGTGCCAACCCCCCACATCTTTTAAACACTCCAGAGCTAGTCCCGCACCTGCTAACATTCTCCGATTGGTGYATTGCCAGATGTCACTTGACCGTCAATGCTGATAGGCTGGTGCAAGCTGTTCACATGGCGACTTGTGGTTTCTGCCTGGCGACTTGCGGTTTCTGCCTGGCTGGGTACGTCCTTTCTGATTGGTGCATCTGGGAGTCGCTTACTTTGTATTTTCTTCCCCCTTCCTTGCCCATGAGTGTCTTTCGTCTAGGTCTGCTTTCTTTCAAATGCTGGGTTGCTCAGGTGTATGCCATGCAAATGCCCATTATCTCGGAAGAATTCCCCAACAATTCCCCCTTTTTTGTTTTGAGCAACCCAGGCTGTGTTGATCATTTTTGTTACCATCCCTTGAACCATCCGCAACATGCAAAGAATTAACATTAGTAAGGTTAACAGAACTCTGAACCATCCACAACATACAGGGAATTAATAGTAGTAAGGTTAACAGAACTATGAACACAACGCCAACTGCCTTTATTAAATCTCAGCAACCGCTGGTTGAGACAGGATGTCTGTCTTTGTATGGCTTTCGATGTTGTTGGCCTCCGTTTGTCTGACATAGGGCTTTATCCACTTAGCAGGAATTCATCTTATGCCTGCATCTTAATGCCTGTTGATACTGGAACGCTAGATCCCTCTTGTAGAA
>NW_020454449.1:2417-4115 GCF_003342845.1 Nothoprocta perdicaria
ACGATCTTCCAATTAGGCGTTATCAGTCCTCACGATTTACGATCTTCCAATCAAGCGTTATCGATGCTCACGATTTACTTCCAATTAGTCCAAGCGTGGGTAGTCTGTCCTTCAGTTTGAAGAGAATCCTGGGGTTCTCCCTCAATGACGTGGTCAGACCATGTACTATCCTCATTCTGCCATGCACAGGCAGCCCGTCTTGTCCTTTGTCCCGCATCCGTAAATACCGTTAGGCTGGAGACCGGCGTCTCGGATTTCCACGTCTTTCCCTCAATATCTTGATCTTCAAGAAACTTTAGGAGTCGATGGCCGGGATATGAATTAGAAGTTTGGCCACCATAGCCTTCTAGGGCAACCTGTAAGGGCCACAAGTGTCTCAGTCCCCACTCTAGATACCATTTCTTCACAGGGAGGAGGATGATACTGAGCTCTGTACCTCCTATATCTATGACTCTCTCACGACCCTTCATAATAAGTCTAGCAAAGGCCTCCAGGCGTGTGGTTACAGAATTCTGGGGCCGCATGGGCAAAAAGACCCACTCTAAAACTATCAATGGATTTTCGTCGACTCAGATCCCACTGGCATACTCTACCATAGGAATGGATTCCTTCAGTACCCATGGAATTTACCACCATATAAATAAGAGGGTTCTCCTTTACCATACGAGCTGGTACGGAGTCTTTTCTGCTGTTGTGTCCAATAGCCTGCTGCTGAGTGGCACCTAACTCTCGTTTATCATCAGCTTGAGAGCTGGTGCTCAATAGGTCAATTAAGGGTTATAAATCATCATTTGTAATTCCGCAAATGCTACGTACCCACTGTACATCTCCTACTAGCTTTTGGACATCATGAACAGTAGATACATTTTTTGTAATAGTGAGCTTGATGGGTTTTACGCTAGCAGCGTCAATGCGCCAACCCAAATATTTCCAAGGCGCTGATACTTGCACCGTTTTGGGAGCTATCTTTAACCCTGTACGTGTCAAAGTGGTTTCAACTGTTGGTAAAAGTGTATTGACCTCGAGCTGCCTCCCCGCGATGAGAATGTCATCCATCTAATGGTATATCAATAACTGCGGAAAACGTTCACGCACCGGCTCCAATGCCCAGGCGACAAAAGTCTGACACATAGTGGGTGAATTCTTCATCCCTTGGGGTAAAACAACCCAGTGATATCGCTTACAAGGTTCAGCTTTGTGAACCGATGGCACGGAAAATGCAAACCGTTCCCTATCTTCAGGGTGTAAGGGAATGGTGAAGAAACAGTCCTTGAGATGGATGATTAGGAAGTCCCAAGTTTCTGGTAACATAGTTGGAGCTGGGAGCCCTGGWTGTAGTGCTCCCATGCTTGCCCTTGAGTGTCCTTCATCAGGTCTGCTTTCTTTCAAATGCTGGGTTGCTCAGGTACATGCCATCCAAACGTCCATTATCTTATAAGAATTCCCCAACATGCTGGGACATTCAAAGTCCCAAACAGGAGCCATGCGTCATGAAGCTTTTGGGAGAGCAGAGGGCACAGTGCTTGCTCTCCTGGCAGGCTGAGGTGCCATCCTGGCAGCAAGGACCAGTGGAACAGGGCCTTTTTCCCCACCCTGGGGGCACTGATTCATTGTGGCCCTCGAGAAGAGCCCAGTAGGACAGTGTGCTGGAGAAAGGGGAGTGCATGTGAAGCTGCAGAGCCCGCAGCAATGGGCTGG
>NW_020454450.1:0-1928 GCF_003342845.1 Nothoprocta perdicaria
CCCCATGATGAGTATGGTTGGAAAGGCCTTGCCAAAGGAAATGTAGGGCCGTATGCAGGTTGGTTCTAGAGCATATTTGGTGTCTGGTAAACACTACTGCGTTTGGGCTCTAGATTGTGGGCTAGGGTTAGGGTTAGGGCTAGGGTTAGGGTTAAGAGAGGGAGGAAGCGTGGAGTTCCACGATGAGTGTAGTTCGAAAGGACTTCCCAAAGGAAATGTAGGGCTATATTGAGATTGGTTCTCGGAGCATATTTGGTGTTTGGTGAACACTCCTGCGTTGTGGGCTAGTGTTAGGGTTAGGGCTAGGGTTAGGTTTAAGAGAGAGAGGAAGCGTGGAGTGCCATGGTGAGGTGAATTCAAAAGGTCTTTTCAAAGGAAATGTAGGGCCGCATCAAAATTTGTTCTCGGAGCGTGTTTGGTGAACACTCCTGCTGGTGATCTCTAGCTTNTGGGCTAGGGTTAGGGTTAGGGCTAGGGTTAGGGTTAAGAGAGCTAAGAAGCCTGGAGCCCCATGATGAGTATAGTTTGAAAGGACTTCCCAAAGGAAATGTAGGGCCATAGTGTGATTGGTTCTTGGAGCATATTTGGTGTTTRGTGAGAACTACTGCTGGTGGTCTCTAKTTTGTGGGCTAGACATAGGGCTAGAGCTAGGGTCTTTAGTTTGTGGGCTAGACTTAGGGCTAGGGCTAGGGTTAGGGTAAAGAGAGCTAAGAAGCCTGGAGCCCCATGATGCGTGTGGTTTGAAAGGTCTTCCCAAAGGACATGTCGGACCGTATGCAGATTGGTTCTAGGAGGGTATTTGGTGTTTGGTGAGCAGTACCGCTGCGGGACCCCAACATGTTGTCTATGGTTAGGGTTAGGAATTAGGGTTAGGGTTAAGAGAGYTAGGAAGCGTGGAGCGCCATGGGGAGTTGGGTTCAAAATGACTTCCCTAAGGAAGCGTAGGGCCCTATGGAGATTGGAACTAGGAGCATATTTGGTGTTTGGTGAGAAGTACCGCTGGTGGTGTCTAGCTTGTGCACKAGGTTTAGGGTTAGGACTAGGTTTAAGGTTAAGAGAGAGAGGAGGCTTGGAGTMCCATGGTAAGTTGGGTTCAAAAGGACTTTCCCAAGGAAATGTAGGGCCATATCGAGAWTGGTTCTAGGAGCRTATTTGGTGTTTGGTGAATACTCCTGCTGGTGATCTCCTGCATGTGGGCTAGGTTTAGGGTTAGGGCTAGGGTTAGGGTTAAGAGAGGGAGGAAGCGTGGAGTTCCAAGATGAGTGTGGTTTGAAAGGACTTCCCAAAGGAAATGTAGGGCTATATTAAGATTGGTTCTCGGAGCATATYTGGTGTTTAGTGAGAAGTACTGCTCGTGGTCTCTAGCTTGTGGGCTAGGGTTAGGGTTAGGGCTAGAGTTAGGGTTAAGAGAGAGAGGAAGCGTGGACTCACATGGTGATTTGAGTTCAAAAGGGCTTCTCAAAGGAAATGTAGGGCCATATCGAGATTGGTTCTAGGAGCATATTTGSTGTTTAGTATGAACTACCGCTGCTGGGCCCCAAACTGCCGGCTAGGGTTAGGGCTAGAGTTAGGGTTAAGAGAGAGAGGAAGCCTGGAGCCTCGTGATGAGTGTAGTTTGAAAGGTCTTCCCAAAGGAAATGTAGGGCCATATCGAGATTGGTTCTCGGAGAGTATTTGGTGTTTCGTGAGAAGTACTGCTGGTGGTCTCTAGTTTGTGGGCTAGGGTTAGGGCTAGGGTTAGGGTTAAGAGATGGAGGAAGCGTGGAGTTCCATGATGAGTGTGSTTTGAAAGGACTTCCCAAAGGAAATGTAGGGCTATATTGAGATGTGTTCTTGGAGCATATTTGGTGTTTAGTGAACACTACTGCGTTTGGGCTCTAGTTTGTGGGCTACGGTTAGGGTTAGGGCTAGGGTTAGGGTTAAGAGAG
>NW_020454450.1:2105-32767 GCF_003342845.1 Nothoprocta perdicaria
TTTGGGCTCTAGCTTGTGGGCTAGGGTTAGGGTTAGGGCTAGGGTTAGGGTTAAGAGAGCTAAGAAGCCTGGAGCCACATGATGAGTGTGGTTTGAAAGGACTTCCCAAAGGAAATGTAGGGCCATATCAAAATTGGTTCTAGGAGCATATTTGGTGTTTCGTGAGAAGTGCTGCTGGTGGTCTCTAGTTTGTGGGCTAGGGTTAGTGTTAGGGCTAGAGTTAGGGTGAAGAGAGGGAGGAAGCTTGGAGCCCCATGATGCGTGTSGTTTGAAAGGTCTTCCCAAAGGACATGTAGGACCGTATGCAGATTGGTTCTAGGAGGGTATTTGGTGTTTGGTGAGCAGTACYGCTGCGGGACCCCAACATGTTGTCTATGGTTAGGGTTAGGAGTTAGGGTTAGGGTTAAGAGAGCTAGGAAGCCTGGAGCGCCATGGGGAGTTGGTTTCAAAAGGATTTCCCTAGGGAAATGTAGGGCCCTATGGAGRTTGGAACTKGGAGCATATTTGGTGTTTGGTGAGACGTACTGCTGGTGGTGTCTAGCTTGTGGACTAGGTTTAGGATTAGGACTAGGTTTCAGGTTAGGAGGGAGAGATAACGCTTGGAGTTCCATGGTGAGTTGGGTTCAAAAGGGCTTCCCAAAGGAAATGTAGGGCCATATCCAGCTTGATTCTAGGAGCATATTTGGTGTTTGGTTTACTGTAGCTTGTGGGCTAGTGTAAGGGTTAAGAGAGAGAGGAAGCCTGGAGCCATATAATGAGTGGTATTTGTAGGAGCAATTGAGAATCTTTGCTTTCTTTCTAATTTTACTTTTAGTTTTTTGGATCGTTGKTTTAAATATAGTATACTTCTGCTTGTAGCTTTTTGTGAGTTTGTGTGTGTGTTGTGGGGGAAAGTAAATCAGTCGTTCTACTTCCCAGTAGAAATATGTTGTACTGAAATACAGAGGCATATTTTCCAGCTGAAAATATGCTTCTAGATCTTTTTTTCTCTAATTGTTGTTTGAACTCCCAACTGAAATCAAGGTCCTATTTTAACATGCACTGAATTTATGCATAACATGAAAGAGAACATGCCAGGTAAAATTTACAATAAATTTTAGAGAAGATATGCAAAAGATCATAGAAAGGAAATATTTTCTCAGTTTAATTAATACAGACTTAAATTGCAAAGAACACAACAATTTCCCTACAATTCCTCAACAAGTCTATATTAAGGATGAGAATGCATCTTAATGAGACATGAGACTTTGATTAACCACAAATAAATTTTTTTGCTTTTCAGAAATTTTAAATGGAATAGTTTATGGAACTTTGCAAGTCTTTCTTGAAAGCAGATGTAATAATAGTAATGTTAGTAATTGGATAACTTTAAAAGCTTCTCAGGATGGCTCAGAGATGCAACTTGAAGGTTAGCCTGCCCAGAAGGGAATATTAGACAAAAACAGTGATTAATTGCTGTCTTGGGAGAAAAGGAGCAATTGTTCTCAGTGCAATATAAACAGTATGCTGGAACTGGGAAGTTGGTACAGAAAAAAGACCTTAAAAGCTGTATTGTTTGGTTTGGTGAGGATAACTTGGTGAAAAATAAATGACTGGTTTTATGATTTTCATATTTATCTTTGTATGTTAGCATAGTGACTGTTCTTAAGGCATCAAGCTAACAGGTTAATAGCAATAGTTAAAAGTATATTTATATGGGAGGAAATAGATCAGTGGTACATAGTTTGCCTTTCTATTTTATTCTTATGGTTCTAAATTTTGAAAAAATCCCTGAAAACTCTAGGGTTACCGAATACAATGAAGTTGTCTGCATCTAAATGCACTGTGATGATTCAGCCTGACTAAAATTATGAGTTTCCACTTTCAGCTCAATATTGATGACATATGGGGTGGAATATATGAAGACAGACTCCTTGCAGATGTTGGTCTCATAGACAAGGGCTCCAGAGCGGATGCTTGTACCAGGAGGACCTTGCCTGGGAAACAAAAACATGGCCAATGCTGCACAGCAGGAAAGTATAGGGAGTGAGAGAGAGCCCCAGTCTCCCAAGCGTTGCAGTGCAAGCCCCTGGCAAGAGGTGGGAATGAAAAACTGGCTGTATGGCCAGGCCTGGAGAATGATGCTGAATGGAGTTAAAGCCAGTTGGCAACTGGTCATGAGAGGTGTTCCCCAGATGTCAGTGTTGATTTAGATCCTCTTTAATATCTTTTTTTCAATTATCTGGTTGAGGGGATTGAGTGCACCCTCAGAAAATTTGCAGACAACACCAAGGAGGTGTTGGGAGGAAGAGTTGATCWGCTTGAGGATAGGAAAGCACTAGAGAGAGATCTGGACAGGCTGGATCGAAGGGCTGAAACCAACCATATGAAGTTCAATAAAGCCAAGTGTCAGGTGTTGGCACTTCGGTCACAATAACCCCATGCAGCGCTACTGACTTAGGGCAGAGTGGCTGGAGAACTGTGCGGCAGCAAAGCCTCTGGAGGTGTTGATCAACGGCAAACTGAACATGAGGCAGCAGTGTGCCCAGGTGGCCAAGAAGCCTCCCTGCTTGTGTCAGGAACAGTGCAGCCAGCATGGTCAGGGAAGTGTTTGTCCCACTTGTACTCAGTGCTGGTGAGGTCACACCTCGAGTACTGTGTTCAGTTTTGGGCTCCTCACTACGAGRAGGACATGGAGGCACCAGAGTGTGTCCAAAGAAGGGTAACGAAGCTGGTGAAGCAGCTCTCCCAGCAATTCTGAATTTGTTTCCCMACAGAGGTTTCCAAGCCAAGGATGCTCAGGTAGATATAGAAGGGATGACATGTGCATGAAGGGGTGCACAGTGGTGTTGGGACAAAGTGTCCTGGTGGTGTACTGGGATGTGCTTAGATGACAGCAGATGTGTCTTCTTGTTAGATGCAGAAGAAATGACAGACGGAGCTCCTGCCTGGGAACTGGGCTGTGCACTGGTGTGGAAAGTGTTATTATCTTTTCCAGAGAAAATTAGAAGGACAGACTTTTAACAGCTCATTTGATTAAGTATTACATGCACAAAAGTGCTAGTAGGTAAGTTATTCTACAAAGGCTCTCTTTAGTTATCATGCATGTCAAAGAGCACATGACTGTCCCCAGGTTGCCCACCCAAACACATATGTTATGTTACATGTTTAGGCATCAAATAATACATTTTTCATCAGGTAAATATTCACCTATGATTTAAAAAAAAATAAGAGAGATCTCACCCTGTTTAAACAGATTTTATTTTAGTAGAATATAGTTCAGAGATCCCTGGGTCGTTGAGTGAGCTTGCTCCACACATGAAAGAGTGTCACCTGGCTCTGCACTGCTTTGGAGCTATTGAGGCCTAATTAGGATATGACATGCG
This sequence comes from Nothoprocta perdicaria, assembly GCF_003342845.1. Taxonomy (NCBI): domain Eukaryota; kingdom Metazoa; phylum Chordata; class Aves; order Tinamiformes; family Tinamidae; genus Nothoprocta; species Nothoprocta perdicaria. The sequence goes on from NW_020454450.1 coordinate 5,471, forward strand.
TGTAATTCATTAGCTCAGCTACGTTCTTGCCCTGGCATGGCTTTGCTCTTACCTGCGTTTAACAGTTGCTCCGCTCCTCTGTGTGAGCAGCTAAATAGAGCTGCCAATGATGTGTTGGGGGGTCTCCAGGAAGAAGCATGGCCTGAGGCCCTTCCTGCTTTGTGTAATATAGGTATTCTTTGACTTCACGAATAAATCAATCAGAAAAATATGCTTCTCCAGCATTGAACTTTCAAAGCCTTTTAAAATCCACTTCAGATTAAACATAGATGTATTTACAAATGCCCTCTCTGACATAGTGAATTACCACAGCAGTTCAGCTGTTTGGAGGAGTAGAAATAAATAAAATGCCTTCAAATCTTCCTGATATGCACCAGCCATCGAGGAAAAAAATATTTGGAAACATGCTACTTAATTACATACACAAACACACACAGACACCCTATTCATTCAGTATTTCCAATTAATTATTCCTTGCCTTGTTCTGACCCTATTAGTACTTGCTTCTCCCTTTTGTTATTTCAAGTAGGCCAGATAGACTAATAATAAATATCTGTATATCAAGCCTAAGGTAACTTATCACTTTACAAAGAATGGACTTCATTGGTAAAATGTGACCAGTTGCTTATGATGACAGAATATACCTCCTACTAAATAAAAAATTCAAAATGAATTAATTAGTTCAGCCTGTCAGTTAATACAGGTTATAGGTATGTTTGCTTTGAAGCTTTCCAATAAGCAGAATCCGGAGAAGAGTTTTACATAAATCATGTTAAAGACGTGTAAAATATTAATTGAAAGAAAATGTACAGATGCACACCTACATGCATTCCTTGAAAAGGCTCTTTCAGAATTTCTTTAAAATCTTTCATCATTTAATTACTATTATTGTGCAGAGAAATCTAGAGAGATAGAATGAAGTGACAGAATAATTTCTCTTGAGCAATGAGAAATGAATTGCCATATGTGACATTTCATTTCTGAGTAGCTGAAGATAGTAATGGACAAGCTTCTGACTCGGACATTAATCTTCCCAGCAATATCCATAAATGAAATGTCATACYGAACAAGTCTTCCTTTATTGGTATTTCAACTTAGCTTTCCCCGATTAAAATTAATAGCTATATGTGTGTCTATAGAAATGAAGATACAAAGATGTACATTTTGCAGATGCTCAGATACWGTATTTCTGTGTGGAGTGCCCAGTTGGAAAGTGGAGATAGAAAAAATAACAGCAAAAAAAGTTGGAACATCTGTTCTTTACAAACATGACAACCTGCCAGAATTTCGTCTTGAGATGTGCTTAAGACTGTGACATAGATAACCAGAAATTATTGTGCACTGGGAAATTAAAATGCAGAAGTCAGTAAGGCCACAGGATATTGAATTTAAGACCATGAAGGGGCTGTTGACATTCATGACATTTCATTGCTGGAAAAAATATACAGCAGGGTACTCAATGTGTATATATATTTGGATGCTCAAGCTGGGAGAAGTCTAAGTGAAATCCATAGGAAAGCTTGTTCTCTGTTGCAACTGAGAATCCTCAACTATGGTCATTAGTGAGGTCAGAAGATAGACAGAATGCACTGACTCATTAAAGTAATACAAATACTACTATTCTGATGAAACAAAACTTAGAAGAATCTTCCTTTTATATTTAGTCTGATTTATTCCTGTAGTTTACTTAAAAAAAAAAAAAAAAAAAAAACTGATGTTTTACCAGCTGGCAAGTTTATGTTCTTATGTTCTTTTGATTTCTTTGACTTTTAATGGAAAATAGGCTTTAGTCAAACTTTTAATTTGCATGAATCAACTATGCTGAACTTTAACTGATGTTTGTGGTATGTGATTTATGCTCATAATCTTGTGTAAGAACTAGTTGGCCATATYTAAAGAATACATATTTGCCAGAAGATTTAGGCATGCAGTGTTTATTGTAGCAAAATGCTATGGAGAGTGAGAAAAGTCACCAGGGAAAGATTCATTGACAACAATTGAATATAAAACCACCACCTGAAGCTCAAGAAGTTCCTTAGGTGCAGCTCGATTCAGGTTGAGTGATATTCCTGGCAGTGGCTCCTGTAAGCTTTCCTGTTCTTAACATGCTTCCAAGGCAACCTCTCTTGCCACTGTCAGAGACAGTGGGACCCAATATGGGTCTGAGCCAGAATGACTGGTATTATGGTGTATTGTTAGTGTGCTATTGGAAACAAACTTCATGAAACTGAGCTGGTTACAAGAACCCTTCAACCTGCTCTGTGAATCCAACTCAATGGGCTTTGCATTGCCAAGTACGTCAGTGAGTATTGTCTCTGTGCTTAAATAACAGAYGCAAGTTTCAGTCTTGGGTTTTCCAGGTGTTGTAGATTTGCCTGTTAAGAAGCTTTACATTGATCTTACTTCGCAGAGCACAAATTAGATATCTAAATTATAGATTTATCTGTTCTGGCTTGGTATTTAAGTGATTTTGAATTTGGCTTATCCCCCTCTCTTCCCTAATCAAGCAGCACATTTTGTTTATTCTCATCGTTTGAATGGTTTTGTTTAAATCAGATACTTTTACATATAAATAAACTGGGGTGGAAAGGTATAATTCTAATGATCTAGACAAGATTTCCTTAGGAGTGTTTTGCGACTAACAACATGGGACATGACTGACATGTTAGAGCATTTTGTCCTTTGCTTCATCTAACTTAATCTTTTGCCTTAAAAAGGGCAATATATCTGACAAAACATAATCTCCCATCACTTCTGACCACACATCCAACCTATAATGTTATCTGACAGTAAATACATAGCCTCATCAAATCACTTATCTTCCCACGTTTCAGCAATAATTTTGAGGGATTCTGAATAAATTACATCTCAGATGGTACAGCTGCTCTCAAACAGCAGAACTAATGAATTGTCATGACTGGGAGAGAAGGAAGAGATGCCTTGCATTCATAATCTGAGACAGCTGACAGGATGATGCCTGAGCAGGTTTAGTCACCATCACTAATTACACACTGAGAAATTATAGCTACTTTTAACATAATGGCTGGTAAACACCTAGTGACAATTTATAGCAAGAAAGAGCTTGCCCTTCAGTTTGAGAAGGGGTTGGGAAGAGCACATTATGCTGTTATGCTGACCTTCTGGCATTGACTGTCCAGCTCAAATTGCTGTAAACTGATGGCCCTGCTCACTACTGAGGCTTTTTAAAATCTCCCTTCTCATTTATAACTTTTTAATATCCATGGTATTTTTTTTCCAAACACATTACCAAATGCAAAAACTAAGGGCATTTCTATGTTAGATTTTGGGTTTTCTTTGTATTAATGCTTTCAACACATTAATGCCTTAAAGTTAAGTGCACTCATTCATAAAGAAGAATCCCATTAATTCTTCTCAGCTGAGTATGGTGGGCTGTGTGTTACAATAGCTATGCCAGCATTCAAATCATCTGCTCTCCCTTTATATCTAAAGATACATGCCAGTTATAAAGTGGATTTGTGGGAATGGTGAATACTAGCTCAATCTGCTTGCCAGGTTTTACGTTAATTGTAATGTTCTGTAAAAATGGGAATAGGTTCTCAAATATTAATGGACTAGTTGGCAAGCATGACTTGAATACAATTTTGAAACTGAAATTTCACTCTATTCAGCATTTTTTTTTCAAAAGCATCTTGCATAAATTGTCTGGTAAGCCAGGCCAAGTGTTTCTTCAGAACTCAGAGCTATGCTATAACAACTAAGGGAAAGATGTCAAGGTGAACACTTTTCTTTTGTACTATGTGTGTTAGTTACTCAACTACAGAAAAAAAAAAAAAAAAAAAAAANCCCCCCTTAAGACCAGTGTTGGAAACAAAGCAAAATGAACAAAGCTTTGTTCAGAGGCTTTACTTTGGTCAAAGTTAGATAATGATCAACATCTTTAGCAGATCTTGTGTTACTCCAGTAATGTATTATATCTGGAACCAGCCACTAACACTTCAAGAGAGAACGAGAAAAGAAGAAAAAAAAACGAAAGAAAAGTGTGTTTTTATGCCAAATCATGCCTTTTTTTCCTTTTCTTTTTTTTTTTGAGTGCTCACCTGCATGAACTGAAACTGGGAAAACATTATCTGTTTCACCCTTGCTATAAAGCATCTTCTTTATATCCATTACAGAATTGTCAAGGCTGAAAAACTTCACACAATTGCAAAAACCTCTTGTTAACTGTAGGGAAACCCATGATAGCAATGCTGAGTGAAACAATAACCAAGTGTCACGATTTAATACTTCTTAAAGGAAGTACTTTTGCAGCTGAATTCAAGAAACAGCAGATGTCAAAAACAGCCTGCAGTACTAGCTAAGAGAAACTCTTTGCTTTGCAGCTATGGAAATACCACTGTTGCTATCCATCAAGGTATACATGTATAAATATACATTGAAAAGTGAGGTTTTAGGAGCTGTTTTGTTTTGCTGTCCTTTAGCAGTTGGGATATGTGCAGAAACTATATTAAACATACTTTAAGGCCTCCTACAAGAAAATAACATGACCCTGCGTTCCTACACACATTGATTTTACATAGGTGGTGTGTGTTCAGTACCAGGAAAACTGTATTGGCTGGGTCACTTAATTCATAAAGTATCATGTAATATTACCACATTCACTATAAAGCAGTGATAAGTGAGAAGTGGCAGTGACCTGAAATGTTGGTGTGGAAAAGGCTACCTTTAACCAAAATTCAATTAATGACATTTTTGTATGTTCTATGTATTAAAATGGGCAGGAGGTACATGAGTTTTACTCTTCATACACTGGTCTTGAAAAAAGCAAAATACTTGTTTATAGCTTTGAATTCTGTCCAGATTTTTTTTTTTGACCATCTCTTTGAACTGTACATTAAGTTGAAAACAATGCACACCTTTGCTGGTTAGCTTACTTTGGTGTTTTACCATAATGATATCTGCTCTGGACTGAAATCAAAGAGTGCAATATAAAGCAAAGAGCAGGACTGAACTTTTTGATTGACAAGCTTTATTTCTGGCTTTGTTGAGCCAAATAAAACAACTTGATAGGTACAAACCCCTTAAGAGATTTTGGTTAAGAGCAATTATGTCTCTATGCTTGGTAGTGGTATAAAAATAAACATTTATAAGTGCTCAAATGTAAGTTGTATCACCGCTTACTAGAAATCAGCTGAGAAAACATCTGGTCAAAAAGAGCCACTTGCAGGTTACAGTCGTGAGCCCGAGTAAGTGCTCAGTGCCAGGGGCAGTTATTCAAACCCACAGAGGATAGGACTAAAGCTTGGATTCAGTCAGGAGCCTCCCACACAGTGTTGCTCTTCTTAAGGAAACTCAGTCACCTGACAGATGAGGTCACTGCAGTCTTAGTGCCACTTCTTAACCAGTCTGGGTAAGGCAGAATGAAACAATATGGAACAATTACTTGGAAAAGGAAAACTTAAGAGAAAAACTAAGGCCTAGCGGAAGTTTAGGCACTACAGAAGCTTCCTTGCGGGGACACGCAGTTGCCACTTCGAGGATGGTTGGTATGTGGAGACTCTGCTCCTCCACGATTCCCTAGGCAGCACGATCTGCCCTCCTCACAACTGCAAAGAGGAGTAATGGAAGATGGAGCAGAGTGAAGACACCGCGGCCAAACGCTGTTGTATTCCAAGTGCCATACTGTTGATAAGCCACACAGAAGCTGTCTGATGGGAGATAAACGATAACAGGTCCGGTGCTGAGCCAGCAAGGGTGGCAAATCACTCCTTTCGAGTGACCTTTGCATCCAACCCAAAAGTTACCAGTCTGAGGTGTGACCCCTCCTCACCAAGCATGCGCTTTCAGTTGATTATGCCTTTAAATTAAAATGAGAAACTTTTTCACCAATCAATAACAATAATAAGTATGACTATAGTCACTTAAGTTCTACCTAAACGTAAAGAAAAGGTATAAAAAATAAACTAAGGATAAAAGAAGGGGATGGAAGATTCCATCATAAATTTTGGATCAGTGAATGGGCTGATCCCCCTTTCCTCCCCTTGGGAAGCCGCCTGGGGAGACTCGAGAATGAGAGCCCTCTTCCATCTTCTGGAGTGAGTGATGATYGCACATTTGTACATCAGAGCTAGCTAAAAAAACTTGAATACTTGTTTGGAAGGCAGTCGGTCCTACAGTCAACCGACTTTTCATGAATCCGATACTGCCAGAGTTGGGTGTATAGCTAACATATTATTTGATATTTCCTTCTCTGGCCCACTCCCTGCAAGCTTTTGAACTGCAACAAACAGAACTGTTTTTTTTTTTTTTTTTTTTTTCTCCTAGGACCTAAGTATAAATGCTTTTAAGGTCATTTTAAGTTGTGCATATGCTTTCCACCTCCATCTTTCTGGATCTTTCTTGGAACCAAACAGCACAGGTATGACAAATGACCTAAAAACTTCAATGAATTTTTGAGAGCTACAGGCCACATTTTGTCATAGGCTTCATGAGGCAAATACAGATTTCACAAGGCATGTTTTTTTGAAGCTTTACAGGATTAACATTTTTCTGATGTGACATTTTGTATTTTAGCTATTTTATCTACACTCATTCTGATATGAAGAGAAAAGATAATTATTGCTGATGCTCATTAGTTTTAGTTGGCAGTGGCAGTTGACGAAGTTCACCTGTACAGTTAACCTGTCATAGGAAGGTACTAATTGTTTAAAGCAGTTAAAAAAAAAATCCGTCAATCTGCCTTTGTTCGTATCCCAATAAGCAGTTGCTGGAGCAACAGGTACTCACAGCATCAACCCCACCAGAACTGTATATTTCTCATGGGAAATTCCAGGTTTTTGCTCCAAAAAGGCTCTCTGTTTCCACTCCTCTATTTGAAATACACTTGGAAACAAAGTGCATTAAAAAAAAAAAAAAGTGCTATAGGAAAATTTCAGATTTTTCTTTTTTGACTTCTAAGCAACATTTCAAAGATATTAATTTTTTCAAAAGCCAGGCTGCTGAGACTGGTTTGTGATGCACTTTGGAGGTTTGATTTTTGCTGCTATCTTGCAGCCTACAGTTTTAATCTGTGTTGAGATGTGCTGAACAGAACAGCTGGCCTGTAATTGGGAGAGATTGCTGCAGACACTTATCTCTGTGGGTGTTACTGCTGTTTGCCGCATTATTTCAGCTATAATAGATATCATTTTCATGTATAGTGTCTTTCTAAGACAAAAATAAGTGCATGCCACTTACCTTTTCAGTATTATTGATTCTTTTCGCTCTTGGCTATTTTAATCTTCTTTTTCCCCACTGATCCTAGAGATGGCTATAACAGAGAGCAAAAGTCATATGTTGCTACTGCTTACCCATTGTTTATCAGAAGTGAGCAGGATCTACATTAGTTAAATTTTCTATTTTACTGGCTGTGATTAAAGTGACAAAATATTTTCCCTTTTAACCTAATAAAAAATCAAAATATTTTACAACACTGGTTACTCTGTGGTAACATCTCAGCTTGTTCAGGTATCATTTTACTGGTTTCATTTTATTTCACACAGTACGTTTTCTTACAATACTTGCTCTTCCTGAGCATATGCCCATCTTGTCCAGATAGTCATTTTCTAACTCCTACAAATCAGGAGGCCAAACTGGTGTGAGTAGACTTCACAAGCAAGTTTTATTTTGGACAATGCTTATAGCAAGCAACAGAATGAGACTTTAAAATTTTGATTTTAAATAGCATCTTTAGCAAATATTTTCTAAATGAGATCTTCTTACTCCATTAAACAGATTTGATTCACAGCCTGCCAAGAGCCATGAAGGTGTTTCTTTTGATTTCAATGAACTTTAGCTTCTTCATGTACTAAATGTGGTCATGACTGTCTTTCTTTTCATGTCTTTTTGCTGTAAAGCGGACAATGTATGATGTACATCTAAACATCTGGGGAAAAAAAGACACGCATGGCCTTTCGTGGCACAGGAGCAATCCTAATAACGATGGAAAAATTTTTCAGAAAGTCAGATTACTGCCCAGACGGAAAGTATTTGTGTTGTCCTGAGAATTGATCCAAAATCTCAACCTTGGAGAATAAATCACAAGCAAAAGTACACATTAGAATGATCTTTTACTGCAATTTCTTGTGGAACCTAATTTTCTGGGGGCAGACGTAGATGTATTGGCAGAAAGAATAGCATGCTGGAAAGAGGCTTGCTGATGCCTATGACTGAAAAACAAAATTGGCATGAAACGTTTGATAAGGAAGTGTATTTTCCCTCAGTCTTCATCCATCCAGAGATAGTGGTAAATGATAAAAAACAAAGAAAGRACAGTTCTAACAATAGGCATATCAGTGATTACAGATGATACAGAGAGCCTAAATCTCCCTATTTCATCTCTTTGGAAAACTGGTTCTTTCTTTAGATACTTAATCACAGACGTTAAGCATATACACCTCATTTTGAAAGTCTCAGTGCTAGTACTTTACAATATATAGCTTCTAATAAACTAAGGAATTATTAGTCAACTCCATAAAGACTTCAAAATACAAAGAAAGAGGATGGCTAACTGTTAAGAGTTGCTACCAGCTTTGAGCTCTTTGGATTGAAAACTGTAGAGTTTGGATAAGCACATATTAAGACCATTTGTCTGCATCATAGCACTAAGCATTTTGATATGGCCTCACTGTGAAAAAAGACCTGTCTCCTGAGGAAACTATGTATAGTAGTCGTAAGAGTATCCATGGTTTTTTTTTCAAGAATTTTTTGAGTTCATAATTTTACTTGCTTTTATTATTTCTAAATTATATAAATTTTCTCAAGATGAAAGTGGCAAAATAGCAATCAATAATTTGTCCTTTAGCCTTGTCACCTTATGTAATCAAGTCAATATTCTCTAGAAACTGAAAGGAAGTAAAATCCAAGGGTAAAAGCCTTGTGTGGTAATTTTTGAGATTGCCTGGTGAACCAAAAAGAAATAAATATATATATAATATGTATATATATGTCCTAAAAAATAGTGGAGAGCTAACACCGATCTCATCCCCTGAATAGTGAATAAGATACAACCTTAAACCTGGCAGGTCTACTCCAGGCTTGTTCAACTATTTTTGACTTTCACAGTTTGTGCTAATATGGGCTGGAACAGCTATAATAGCTGTAGAGTGGAGGAGGAGGAAAAAGATCTTGTAGTGTTCACTTTTAAATTATTTTGAGTCAGAAGTATGCTGAATTTAGCACGTGGCAGAATTCCTGATAAATAAAGGGCAAGCTTAGAAAACACTGTGGTTAAGATGAAGTACAACGTAAAATTTGAAGCACAGGTTTATAAACTCCATAGTCCTGATTCTTCGGTTTATCTGAACACATCTACTCAAAMATATGTTTCTGATCATTTTTTTTCCCAGTTTTCTTTTGCTACCTTTATTTAAGCCATTTATTTTTACTGCCCTGGCTGCTTTTGTCTTTCATTCATGGCAACAAGGAGCCAACCTTTCATTGCAAAATTAATACAAGCTTTTGCACACTGTATTTCCTATGGAAATACAGGCACAATTCTGCAGCTGTTGGTATGAACAGATGCTTATCATTTTTCTCCAAGTAACTCATGACACGGACAAGTGATGACCTGTAAGTTCCATCATGCCAGCAGAGCCCCAAGAAAGCACCCACTCATATACATCTTTGTCATAATTTCTCTCCTTCTTCATTAGCTGTTATCTATTATTACCTGTTCTTTTTCTTGCCTTCCCAGATAAGCTAATCATAAAACAGGGGAAAACCTCTTTAATAGTTATATTTGCTCACACTCTGCCTGGATCAAAGCAATGAAAAATCATAGCACTTTGGAACAAAAATAGCAGTGAGAAAGGCAAAATCAGATACAGAGAACACTCATTTCTCTGTCAGTTGATTACTCCAATTTTATATTGTCATTTGCTCGTAGAAAAAATATTGGGAGAAAACCAATAAATGTATTTTTAGCGTTGTGCTGGCAAAAATAGCCAGCCTGAATTTTCCTATAGGCTTTATGGTTATGCAATATCTTTTTGACTCCTCACTCTTTCATTTGTGCTCCCTTTCTTCTGATGTTCTCAATTGCTTTCTCTGTTGTTTTTCACAAAAACAATCATTACCGTGGCAGTAAGCTGAACTATAGCTTTAGCCAATATCCTAGCAAATTACATTTCTGTTGCAGCTCATTGGGATTTTATGTTTTATTGTTCTTCAGGCTGGTTTTATTTTTATTTTGAGAGTGCTTTGGATCTTGTTAGTGGAGATACAGTCACCTTTTTCATATTGTGTCTTAATCTGGGAATGTTGGGGTTCTCTCTAAGAATTAGGAAGAAAAAGCCACTGACTTAGAAGCAGGCATTYGTTCATTCCATTAACAAAAATTATTAAATATTGGATGTGATTGGTTAGCTTACTGAGGCAAAATTTTGCATGCCATTACTTAGAAGCAGAGTAGAGCTAGCATAATGCTATAGGGAAAAGTAATTTAGATATTACTTCTTCAAAACTGTAACATATGTGTRTATATATATATATACATATATATGAAATTGTGAAACCTCTGAGCATTTCTAGATTTAAAATGTTAACATATTAAATATCATTATAAGATAGTATTTTGTAATTCACAATTATTTTGATGTGATAATCAATGCTGAATAAAGTTCTTTGCCTTAAAAGGGGACTTTCAGGGATAGTTTAAGAAGACCCTTGATTGGCAGTCTAGATATGAGAAACATTATTTAAATTAGGTGCAGTTTATATTCTTATCCATTTTTGCAGTAGTTTCCAGATGCACCACTTAAGTTTCAGGCTTCCTCTGTAAAAGCACAAGCAATAAAAATGTTGCTGTCACCAGCTTGTATGCCTGAATGTTCATCGTTTTTTTTCTCCTAACCCGATCAGCTTCTTTAATAAAAGATATTAACTCTATTCTCAAGCTTGTTTCAGATAGCAAAGAAAAATATCACCTGCTGCAAAAAATATAGAAGTTATATTTAATAATTAAAACAAATCACTATAAGAAAAGACATAAGGTAACTGTAAGGAAATTCTGGGGAATAACAAGATATAAAAGCTACAAGTTCTTAGCAATTGTAAATGCTTATTATTTTTCCTAGTAGAATCAACTTTGAAAGAAAATTTGTCGGTTGCAAAAGTACTGTGTATGAAACGAGCTATTTTTTCTTTCAAATCCTGAGTATAGAGTAGCTGGTAGAGAGTCTCTTCTAAGGCACTAATCACTGAAGGAAATGTATCTTGGTTAGTGCTGACAAGGTTCCTGGTGATCACTGAGGCTGCCGGCAAAATGATGGGATTCTTCTTACTGGGTCTGTTCTTCATGTTTTGTGCACATATTAAAATCATTAAACAGAGCAAGAAATCTTTCAAGACAGTGGTTCCTGGGTTGGTGCACTTTTCAATAAGTGGGAGAAAAAGATGGAGCGGGAAGAGCTGCTGTGCTGCCAAAGCAGTTTAATTTTACTGCAGTGTTTTAGCATGCTGCAAGCTCACACATTAGTTTCTTCAATACTTTGTTTGGGTACTGCTGTTAAAGAGAATAAGTCATGTAAGAGATTGATGTAATCCTCTGAAAAGGGGAAAAAAAATTAAAAAAAAAAAAGGAGGTTATAAAAGGTTAGGTATGTGACCAGGCCAAGATTTGGATTAGGTTTATAGAGGTAGAAGATTAGTGCAGTAGGGAAAAATAATACCCTTGAGGGCTTGAAGATTTTCTGCTGTGAATATTTATAAGCTCAATCAAAAATATTTGGTGTACAAAAAGATTTGTCAACAGGCATATCTCTTCAGTCTGGGATTTTTTTTTAAATGGGAAAGGAAAAAAAAAAAAAAGAAAAAGTGCAAGCTTTTACAAAAAGACCTGCAAGGCCAACTACGTGTTTCATTTTTGCTCCACATTTTTTAACCTCATTTCTAAGGAGGATTTTGTAAATTTGACTGCTTTCTGTCTCAGAGTCACTGGCTTTCAAATATTTGTAGCCGCAGGTAGCCTGGCAGATGCAATGGAAGGAATGAGGTGGGTCTCAAGAACCTTTGTTGGATTTGAGTTTAGTCAAAACAAAACACATTTGCAGAATGTTTTAATTTCAACAAATCAGTATTTTTGGGTTTTATTAGGGAATGCTAGGGAGACTGTTATGAATTCCTTTTCTTTTTTTGCAGTTATGGCTTAAACTTTTCTGAATAGCTGAGTGCCTCTCGTGTGATATCTTCCTTTTCTCCTAGTCCAACTCATTTGCCTTCCACCTTCYTTAGCTTCAGTTACTCCAAAGAGTGGTGCAAATGAGAGAATCGTCAAGTGCTTTTACAGGAAATTGTAATTTTGACATGCTGACAGGGCTACTTTTCCTCTGGAAAATACAAGTGAGATGAGAGATTAATTACACTGGATGATGAAAAGGCATTTCTTTAGTTAGAGAAACTTYAGTTTAGTCTAGTTGAAGAGGGTTCCTTCCGGCATATATCAAAGGTGGCCATACATTAATGACAGCAGTTCCAAAAAGCACCCATCTTTTAGCAGTATGTGTCAAACAGCCAAGCTATAGTCACCATTGTCCCCTCTAACTAGCAGTATCTTTTGTGTATGTATATATGTGTTTGTGTATACGTAAAGTCTTGCATTATGAACATTAAGAAGTCTAATTATCCTGAATAAAGAATAACTGTACAAAAAGTAAATGCAGATTCTACAGATCTAGCACTCTTACTCTATCATCCCTCCCCTGTGCAACCTGCTTAGTATTTTATATTAATGCTACACCCAGGTGCCAGTTCCATCAGGAGTGTTTGCTATGCTCGTATTTATGCCAAGCAGCTCCCTTCAGCCTGGATCCTGCCTACTCAACTGATCGTGTGTATGAAACTAGTAGTCACAGAGCCATGCCGCTCCATCAGTGTGCTGCTTCTGTACTTGGGAAGTTTGTATAATGAATAAATTAGGTTAGGAAATTACACATGTCATGTTCAATCTATGATGAGGCCCACAAACTCTCTTAAAAATATGGAAGTGGTTTAAAGTCTCATTTTTGTTAATCATACTCCTTACAAATTTTGCTTACTTGCCTTACATATTCACCAGATGTTACCAACACAGTCCAACAGGGCCTGCAAAAAATTCCTTTGCTGTTTATCCAATCCCATTCCAGCTGCACTGATCCTACCTGCAAAATGCCTGAAGCAATCAAAAATCCAAATTTATAGAGTGCAACAATTTACTTAAGAAAATTATTTAAAAATAAAAAGGAGGGAAGCAAATAGACAAAGCTAGGAAAAAAAGCAGTTAAAACAGCAGACATCATTGGAAATTCTTTTGGAAAATATGCATTTGAGAAGGAAGATAAACAAATCATGCATCATGCCCCTAAACATATTTTTAAACATGTTTCTCAAAGTTTGTCTCTTCACTTGCCCCTTTATTTAGTTAATTACTGCGGCTGTCTTGCAAAACCTGCATGTGTGGCAGAGCTGCACTTTCTTCCTGGAATCGCATTTCTGATGCATACAGTGCTACATTTTATTTTATTTTTTTCCAGACTCTACCTGATAATTTTGAAGTGATTTAAATCTTCCAGATTTTCTGCACATTTTCCGTGACTACTGCTGCTCATGCATGCTGTAAAGTCTAATGATTTTTTTTTTTAACTTCTTCTGTCTTCTTCCTTTTCCCTCCCAACTTTTGTAAGGGCAGAGCTTTTTCACCCCTCAGTGAAACACTAGCTGTCAATAGCAATTTTGGGAAGACCAAGCTATTATACAAAGGTCAGGGGATATTGTAAAAATCATAATTGCCTAAAGGCCTCATTAACCTTTACGAAATGGTGGATGCTGTACTATACATCATAAAATTAAATGACCACTAACATCTAGAGCAATTAAAAGCAACAACCTCAAGGTACAGCAAACCACATAGAAGCCACGCAATATCAATCTCCAATCACAAGTYGCATTCCAGCAAACAGACGTGAAATAAGATGTTCTGAAAATGGAAAACTAAACATCTGTATAGACTGTATAATCCGGGGGGAGATGATCATCAGCCCTACTTGTGTTTCGGTGTCAGTGAGGCTGACTGGGACAGCCACCAAGACCTGTGTCATTGCCTTTCTGCAGAAATTCCAGAAATTATTACAGTCCCACAAATAATGAGCACCTAAGGTAATGAAACACTGTGCTGTTTCTCTTTAGAGATACAAGATGATGGAATTCTGTGTTTTCCTGAAAAAAAAAAAAATCCCTTTACACAGGCACTAAGCTGATGATCCTCATTCTGATACACAGGCACAGAAATAAAAGATTAAATCCCTTTTAATCTACCTCTCCAAGTAATCTCTTCAGCTTCAAAGAAATGAAGCTAACCATGTTCTGTTAAAATAAAAAGAAAAGATGATCCAACTTCTGCACAGTTATATCTAATTTTCCTTGGTTTTCATTCATAATAGCACACATCAGAACTCTTATTAATAAAGTTAATATCTGAAACATCAAGTACATGTCCTGCAGAAGGCACAAGAATAATGTGCTGAATTGGAAAAAGAATATGCTTCATGATCTAGAGTTGAAAGAGAGTAATAAATTATAAATAAAAGATAAAATTGTAGTATATGTACATACATACCACAAAGCACAACTAAATAATGTAATATCCCCATAATCTTAATGTTGTCGGTTGTACATACATATGAAGGATGTGTTCACTGAGTTTTCCTGTGCACCAGTCAAATTTTCACCTGATGATGGAGCTATTAATTTTCTCATATCTAACACATCATATCATAGATAGATCTATCATAGATCTTATTCATGTGATATAATGATATATTTCATGATAAAATTTGAAAGAAAGCCATCTTTTACCTCTAGGATTTTTTTCCTCTCATTTTAGTATTAAGCACGAGTAGTCATAGCACTGTTTGGTACTACCACTACAGCAGAAAGAGAAAAATACCATACAAGTATGGTATATAGAAGTATATACAATACAAAATATTTTTCTGCCATTTTCTATTGTCCAGGAGATTTTATAATCATAATAATCATATGGTTTGCTGAAATGAGATTTTTGAATATCTGTTTCATAGTATCATGTGTTTGTATAAACATGAGCACATTTTCTTTTTTTACAATGGGATGAGTTTCCTTTTACCTTCTATGGGCTGATTTATTCTTGTAACTTGGATATCCTATTTATTTCTGTGGTGCGATTTTCCTAAGAAAATGTCGTTTCATTGAAAAAAAAAAATTCATGGAGGTTTTTTATTTTAAGCAAGTCTTAAACTTACACAAAATAAACTCATATAAGCAATAGAAAAACAGCTTTCTATGTTTTTTGATTGTTTGTAAATTTGGTTAAAACATTTAGAAGTAAATTACTATCTGCTTCTCTTTAAAAGCATGAAAGGAAGGTAAACTGGTTGCATAGCAACATCACCTACAAATAACTAGGCGTTTTCAGATATTATATAACATTATAAAGAAGAAAAATATGAAATTCCAGCAAAATACTATCCTGATGTCTACTGACAAACTTCTTCCTTAAGTACCTTGACAGGAAAGAAATAAGTCTAAAATGTGAGTTTTTGATAACTCTGTGATTCAAAACAGATTTAGTACTTTCTTGTTACCACAACTTTTTCTACAGTAGGCCAACAGCCAACTTGTATTCTACCAATGTATTCAGAATGGAGTCTGTTACCATATGAAGTGTACACTCTAATTTATTTCTGTCATCGTAGCTAGAGACTATAATAGAACATAGAAATAGAAAACTTAATTTAAAATATGAATTAAAAAGAAGCACATATCAGGTCAGCTGACAATCATTAGCTGTGAAATGAATTGCCAAAATCATAATCCCAACAGTATGTGGGGAATATTGCTGTGTTAAAATTTACAAAATAAATGATACCAGAATGTCTAAGTTAATACAGTGACCTTGTCACTATTCTGTATTAAACAGTTGATGGTTTTTCTACAAGGACCTCAGCCTGCCCAGACCAATGGCAATACACTGGAAAATAAAGTAGGTAACATACTCTGTTTTCTGTAGTCTAGAGAACTATAATCTAAATAAAATAGAAATGTAAGGAATACACAAAGAATAAATATTTAAATAAAAATTTAAAATTATGCAAAAAAACCCCAAATCATTATTTTTTATTTACTTATTTATTTTTCCTGATGGGACGGTTTTGATTTAATTCTCTAATCTAGCTAACTGACTAGGCAAAAGAAAATTAATTATGTTTAATTTCACATATTCTTACTTAAATTTCAGGTAGTTAAATAATTGATTTTTGCTGCCTTTGTTAAATAAGAAAAACATATAGGAAAAGAAACACAATGCAATTTCAAGAAGTACAATTCCTCTTTTGAATCTTCTTGGGATATAGGGTTGTCACAAATGTTCTTTGCTTTCAGGGTCAGTTATGAAATTTGTTGTTCTGACCGCAGCTTAAGACCTGGCAATTCCCCTGTCATTACCAGTCTTATATTTGACAGAGCTGGTGGGTATCTSATATCATTGTGTTAGGCCATTAAATACACTTGCTAGCAGATTTGCCRGAATACATGAACACCATGATAGGAAGGTAAGGAGAAATTTAAGGAAAACTTCACTAGGCTGGCATTTGTTAACAATCCACAATTACACAGTATCACTACTTTCCATTCATTTATAAATATCACTTCCTAAAGGAGCTGAGAATATGCAGTTCCTCAGAGCTAATGCCAAGTAGGTGGATTTGATGGCTGTGGTCCTTGCGGACTCTTRGTCCATGGTAGCCCTTAGAAGCAGGGGAGAGGGTAGAGCAGAATTTGTAACCTCAAGCCATCAGTGAAAAATCTAAAATTTCCAAACTTTGATGGGTATTTTATTGAGTAAATTAATATCAGTCTCTTTTTTTGTGGAGGTTTGGGTTTTAGCACCTCAGCAAAAGTGTGCTCAGGTTCCATTTCCATGAATCTTTCCTGTCATCCTGAAGTCTGGGACAACAGAAAACAGCAGCCGTGGTCACAGGGGCAAATGTGCTGGTGTTTAAAAAAAAAAAAAAAAAAAAAAAACACTATTTTGAGGCTTAATATCATGAGAACTGTCAGTAGAAATGAATGTGCCAGGTATAGCTATTAATTTATTATATAAATAAAAAAAGGAGCATAACTGAAGCTGTCACAGGAGTGTCCCATTAAATAGTGACAGATAGCACATGACATTTCATCCTCTGCTTCAGTCAAGATGGCTGACGTGCTGACATCTCAATACAGAGGAAAGGCAGTGGGTGACCGTTTCAGTACTACACAGTTTAGGCAAATTCTCTGGGGTTAAAGTTGAAAAGAAGGAAAGGATGGTTGTTTAGSTCTCACCTCGAAAGAGTAAAACATAATTAAGAAACGTAATTAAGACTAGAAGAGGGACTAATTTCCTCGATTTCCTCACTTATAATCTGGGGGTAGTGCTTAACCTTCACTGCTTGTTTGCACAAGTATAAAAGCACTGAGATGGAGCTCTAATTCCTTCTCGGATCATGATGGCATTAGCCAAATTAAGCAATAAGCCGCCTTCAGCTCGGCAGCTCAACAGACAGAGGCACAAAAGGCTTTTTTTTTTTTTTTTTTTTTTTTTTTTTGGTAAATGAAATATTATTACATATATTGAGAAGAGTTGCTGCAAGTAATATGCACATCTCCATCACCATATGATCTGTTTCTGACTGATTGCCTTTATATTCTGCCATTGGCACATAATAAAAGCATCCTTTAGACATAGGTACTGCATACCCCCCATTTAGTAAAGCCTAAAGGTACATTTTGATTACAGCTTTAAGTGTTCATTAAATAAAAGTTTTTGCTTATCAGGAATTTACTCATCTATCACTTGTTTCTTCAGCTTCTATAAGGAGAAGAGGAAATTACTCACGTCATGAAAAAGTAATATTGAAGAAAGGTAAGAAAATGTTTAAACATCTCTTTTAAACTCCCTTGCCAAATTAGTGTAARCTGATGGATGGTATGTGCTAGAATAATGACTAACATATTATCTAAGATCCACACAGATCAGTAGTCTCTGAAGTCCTTTGGATCAAGTCAGAATTAATATTTGATGAATAAAAAGTACCATTTAGGCCTTTCTATGCATAACAGTGAAACCTATTCAGAAAGAAAAACTAGTGCATAGCACTGGGTATCATGCAAACTTTTGAAAGCTAAATATTTAACAGAATTTAAATATATATTCCATGCTTTTCTCTGCATTTCCCAATTTAGTCTCCCTTCTTCTTATTACTCTGSTGATTACTACATGAAGTCAGCATTTCACATTTTCAAGATAAGTTTTTTTATTTACTTTTTAGCTGTCTTCTCATGAGCAACTGTCTCTGATTTTCTGCAGTTTCCAAGAGGCCATTGTTATATGACACAGTATGAGTTAATGGGAGTTTTTTGCCTTCTGAAGAAGTTGGTCTCTATTACAAGGTAGTTCCCACTTTTTAAAACTACCCTAAGCATTTTCAAAAAAAAATCAATTCTATATATTCTCTAATTCTGCTTTTTATCTACCCATTCCTAAATGCTCTGTTAAAATTGCTGGGACAGTGTGATATCTCCCATAGTCATTTCAGACCTTGAACAAATGCAATAGAGTAATGTTGATCAATTACTTTTGTGTAAATTTGGGGATGAATTTTTAATCTCTAGCACATTTATATTCTATAATCAATTTGGATAATCTACATATTTTCTTCTCTCCTTTCATCAGCCAGAAATATAATCACTTTTTAATTCTATTTTGTTGAATCAAAATGAAGAGCSTTACACTGAAAACCAGAACCATGGCTAACGGTTTTAACCTCAATCATTCCTCCTATTGTAGGAAATATGGAAAATTAAAGGAAAGAACAAGATAACTATGAACTCACACAAGAACACTTAATATGAGAAATGTTCTTAGAGCTCTTTAAAGATACTCCTTTTATTTGCTAAATATCCTATGACAAAAATTATAGAGAAATCTGTCATATTAAAATGCTTTGTTTGAAGCCTGTTGTTTCTACATTAAAAATAATAAAAAGGAAAAAAATGTTTGTAGCCTACTGTAAAATACTGATGTAATCACTATCAATATTTCCAGTCTAGGAGCACTAACTAAGGATTAATTATACCACTAATTTCTTGAGCTATATTAGCAAATAATTTAGTTGAACTTTCATTGACATCTTGCCAGTATATATGCTCATTAATGTGATTTGTCTATTAGGCTCATACTTTCATCTTTAATTTAATACTTTAATGTTAATAAAAATTACCTAAYAGCAATCTGTAAAGTTTAGTTACTATTTGAGGGACTGTATTTCACTTACTGATGTTGTGCCTTAAGATTACGTAATTCCTAAATAAATGGTTTGAAAAAAAAACTTAAATCAAAATTTCTAATAGATATGATATTTCCAGGCAGATGAAAAAAGTAGCAAAAATGTATGGAGAACTAATCAAGACAGTAGGTATGATTTTGTTAAGATCACATATTTATCTACATCCCCTAGTGTGAGGTTAAATAAATAGACTTAACAGGAAGCTATTTAGCTGTTCATATAATTAAACATTCCTAAATTACCCCAAGCTGCACAAAATATATGATTCATGTCCTGGTTAAATGGTTTTGAAAGCTATTTTATAAATTTGTATCTATGCCTCAGAAAATTACAGTATGGAAAATTGAGACCATAGGATATTAGCAAGGTATGGAAGCTGCTAATGAATAAACAACATGTTAATTTTTAAGGTAATTGTAGTAAAAGATAAATAAATACCTTACATTAATTGCAGTATCTTTCATTGTAGTAATTCAGAGATGGAATTTTCAAAAATGTTGGTAGTTTTGCTTCACTACAAAATTTCACGTGCCTSTCTCAGTGGTGTAGTCTGCTCCATATTGTCCAAGTTTTTTGAGAAAGAAGGCTCAAATATGTTATCTTTTGCTTTCCTGAGCAAGAAGTTTTTCAACTCAATTGGCAATTTCAAATTGGCAATTTCAAATTGCTAATTCAGGTTAGCAGAAAAGTAGCACTGAAGGTGATCTATAGGGAGAGATAAGGACAGTCTTCTCTAAGGAATTAGCTACATAGTCTATATGGGAAACTCTTGATAAGTTGAACATGCRCTTAAGAGCCTATGTAGCTTCATTCCACTTCTACTATGTTGTACTGAGAAAAATAAATAAAAAAATCCTGTAAAGAACCTCCTAGTTTTCCATAATTCTAGACTGTCTTCCCATGAGATTGAAGAGAAAGCACTACATAAATGACTAGATAATCTGCAAGAAGTTAAAATATTTATTTTTTTAAGGTAACATTTGTTTAAATATGTAAAGGCAATATCTCCTTTGTCTGAGACATAATGAATACTTTTCAAGCATTTGTTACGATTATAACTTGACTACAACTGAGTATTACCTTCTCTAATTAGCTTGCAGGCCTACTATTTTATGCAGGTATATGAATATTTATGAGGAGTTATTGTATGGATCAGTAACTTTATATTGGTACACATTCAGAACATGTTATTTTACACATGAAATAAGTTGTCATACTTTTTGATAGTTTTACAACAGAAACCAAAAAAAAAAAAAAGAAAGAAAGAAATGTTGATGTCTTAAAAAAGGAAGTGATGTCTTAATTACTTTGCACACACAAAACTACACAATCCAATTTTTTTTTTTAATTGATCATAACAGATTAATCCCAAAATAACATTGAGAATTAAAGAAGGAAAAGGAGAAACAAGGAAAAGGGACTTTGAAAGGGAAATTTGAACCTCAAATAAAAGATGAGACTCTCGATCCAATCAGTTTCATGAAACACAGCTAGGAAGCACAGGCACGGTGGTGTTGCTTCACATGGCCTGTCTCCCCTGCTCTCCCTTGCCCCATCCTGCTCAGCACTGCTGGCAAAGCAGCACTTATCACTGCTGCTTAGCCTAGTTATGTCAAAATGATCTAGATTAGCTCTAAAAATATTTAATAGGAGAATTTTTTAACCTACAGCACTTGGACAAATATGGGCTGGGGAGACGCAATCCGTGCAGTTACTCTTCATGCAAAAGAATTTTGGCTAGATACATGCAAATTTCTGTGCAAGCTTTCTGTGCATAAGAGTAAAACTTAAGTGTCTGCAGGAAAAACAAAACAAATCAAATACCCCTTTCAAGGAAATTCAAACCAAGCCTGAACAGTTAAAAAGACTGCAAATGTTTATCAAGTTTCCATACAAATAATGTGACACTATAAATTTTCATATGGTTTCGATAACAAGCTATAAATCAGGTTTTTTTTTCAATTTCTTGAAATTTTTAGGAGGTGTAGAAATGTAGAATTTAACTATGTATGTGTTGGGGATATTTTATTCCTATTTACACCTTAGGTGTGACTCATAAATCTTATCTTCACTAGCACTTTATCATTTTTATGACTTTGCAGCTTAAGGCTTACATTAATTTATATCTTAAGTTGAGTAATCATCACATACAAAATGACAAATCGCTGTGGGCCAAGCTGTACCAGCTGCTTGGAGAGCGTGCACTGAAGAGGATGCACAGAATCTCTCCTGATCTTTGTGTCCAAGCAGAGCAAGCAGAGGCTGCTGCAGTTCCTCCGGAATGTGTTGGTCTGGGACTTCTCCTACTATTTAAAGGGAGTTCAGAAAGAAGAAAAAAAWATATATATATAAATATATATATATATATAKAGAGAGAGAGAGTTTCCAAGCAGGCAAGCCTCTGCCTGACCTTGGGAGGCTTGCCATCTGGTTTTATCAAGAGGCTAAGCAAGACATACTGTTCAAAAGGGCTACCTCTAATTCCTTCTTCTGCAAGGCTGCAGGCTGAGGGGAGACAGGCAGAGGTGGTCGGCTGGAGACAGGACTTTATGATTCAGAGCTATGCAAGTGTGCAGGAAAGGTTAATGGAATAACATGTTTTCTTCCTTAACCCTTAGGCCTGTGATCAAAATTTCCTCCCTCCCTCTTCCAGTCTCAAGACATTTTCCAGGATGGACGCTACACTTCTCACAGGATGAGCTAGCATTAACTAGCAGGCTGAGGGAAACAATAAAATAGTAATAAATGAGTAGAGTGATTAAAAGCACAGGAAAAAAACATATACATAAATACACTGACCGGTAGGTTAGGGACAGACTATAATATCCTTCTCTTAAATCATGAAAAATCTAAGAAAACTGCTAGCAAGTGCAATTAGACAAGCTAATAAGCTTTACTAACAAGCCTTTGAATCAGCTGAATTTTCCAGCAACTCAACCATAAACCTATAAATTAAAAAATATATAGTATTAAATCCAATCCAATTAAACAATCAGATCTTTGGTGTTTGTGATTATTAAGTAGTTATCACCACTACAAAAGCCATATTGCAAGGTCTTTAAAAGGTAAGCATTGAACACTTTATTCATAACAAAACAACTTGATTTTATACTGAGACAATCCAATGGTGACCTAAGACATGCTTTATATAGTAAATGTCAATGTAAAAATTATCCTGAACTCAGCAGACTATTTATTTGGACATTTCAAAAGGTGGTTTCTTCATTTGTTTATTGATTTTATTGAAACTTACCATAAGAGAATCATAAGTTACACTCAGAAGGATTTATTGAGTAAATATTAACTTACTGATCCACAATATCATGTATATGATGACAAAAATGGGATTTCCCATTGGATGAAATATTTAGTAGCCTAGTTTTTGCTTGTTTCTTAACCTGGAATTCCTATTTCACTTCCTATTCAATAACTGACAAAAGAAAGCCCAAGTCCTGCTGCGTTTCCCAAAACCAAAGTCTTGGCAGTGCTGGGCACTTAGCTATTGCTTCATCTCACGTAAAACGGGACAATTGCCAGTGTGACCATTTCATTTTGCACAGTGCAGGGCTGCAATTCTGCCCCAGCAAACTGCGCAGCAGAATTTACACACATGGTATCTGAAGCAAAATGGTGCCTTTACTGTACCCACTCCAAAAGAGTCCATCTGGAAAAATGAAATTGCCTGTGATTAAATTATGATGGATAGTTCTGGCCTGAACGGGTTGTTTCTGCCATGCCTGTGTACTTCAGGAGCAAAATCACACCACATATATTTTAACTGACAGACAGCTTCAGGCGTTCAGGGCTGAAACAATCTCTAGGAAAAAAGAAATAGCTGCATCACTCCCAAGTGTAATTGAAGAGCTATTAGTATCTTGTCCTTCTCAGTATGAATACATCTATTTTAGTTCCATTTAAATTAATATATCTAGAAACTATGAGGATATTGATGTCATAAACTTCATATTTTATTAAAAAAAAAAAAAAAGACAAAAGAAAATTTTACTTGGAAGGAACCTCTAGAGGACACCTAGCCCTTTTGCCTCCTCAAAGGCAAATATGCCAATGTGACATATTTCAGTCCCTGATGAAATTGGAAATATATTGAAAATTTCTTCTTTTGTTAAAATCACATATGGGAAGAATAGGTCAAAGTTTCTCTTACTTTTATTTCAGTACTATTATATATTTAAAAATCTGAAGGTAATTCTCTGTCATAATTTATAGGCTGTAACTGGATAACTTAACCTACTTTGCATGCTATTAAATACTCTATTTCGRAGGAGAAGTAGGGGGAAGCCTATATTGCGCATGTTTCAGAGGCCCTGTTTAGTRGTTCAGTGATACAGCTGTAATAACTGCACTTTTCCTCTCTTTCCTGATGCAGTCATGTATCAATTTGTTATATTACTAGCTTCAGCCTTTCGCAAAGTCTCTCTCCTGTCAGAGTTCATTCATGTCAGACCTACCAAAGTTACACAATGTATCATCTTGCTGACAAAACAGAGGAGATCCAGGAAAGTCAAGTCACATAGTTTTTTTTTTGTTGTTGTATGTTTGTTTTTTTTTTTTAAGTTCTTTTTATCAACCAGGTGATAAACTGTGATATCACAGTTTAAATCTCAGAAAGTCTGCATTGCAGAGGACATTTTATTGCATAGAGTGTAAGATGTCAGCATAAATATTTGTTTGTGTTGGTAGTGTCAACATCGCTGTCAGTGGCGACTGCTTCTACAAGGGTCCTGATATTTGCCTAAAGCAATTTGGCTCGGTTTTATGGATGCAGGAGGAGAGCTGTTCAGCTGAGTTGAGCATACTGAGAAATTTGAAGCTTATTCATTTTTCTCATATCCCATTAACTGTTTGGGTTGGGACCAGGATAAATCCATCTAGCAAAGCAGACAGAGATGATTTACCCATCTATAAAACAGGTAGGTCTGAGTAATATATTTTATAGATCAAGTATCACAAACTGGTGGGGGAAAATCATATGAATTGGATTCATGGTAAAACCTGGAAAAGTAAACTGTGTATGCTTCTTACAATAATTGTTGCTATATTGCGGCCAGTAAGCTACCCAAGCCATTGTTAGTGGAACCAYGTTAAAAGACAGCTTAGTGAGGGACACGTTAGTATTTTGAAATAATTATTTTGTAATGGATTTATGTGATTCTGATAACCTGTCTAAACTCATTATGGAAGGATATAATTGAGGTCATTGCTCAGTTTTGCAGATGTCTTCAGTAATACTTAAAGCAGCCAAATGCTGTCTGGAAAGCAGACGATGTGCGAATCTACCTACATTATTATTCAGCAAGTTTGAATGAACATAAACCATCTGCATTTATCAAAAGAACATTGCACACAATGTCACAACAAGCTGAAGTACTTAGGAACTGATTGAACATAATTTTTATTGTGAATAGCAATTAAACACCAACAAGCAACCAAATGGTGCCCCTCTCACTTCCCTCATCCTCAGTCTAAATCCAACATGAGAGCTATCAGGAAACTGGGAGGACATTCAGGGGATTTGATTTTACACTTAGGYTCCTCTTAGTCTTTCTCAAACATCTGCTAATGGTTTCTGCCACAGAAACATCCACTAGGATGTTTGCCCTGCTCCAGTACAGCCAATGGCATRTTGCTATGAGTAGGGCTGTATCCCGGTGTGACTACTTACTCACAGAAAAGGATTTTACATCCAGAGGGATCACAGCCCATCAGGAAGCATGATACGCAGGGAGAGCAAGGAAGCTGTAGTTTGCAAAGGTTTCTTATAAAATTCAGAGCCACTTATGATGACTAGGTGACAGATCATAGGGATGTTTTTGCTGACTTGCCACTAATATTGATTTTTTATTTTAGCTTGCATCATGCCAACTGGGAAAAACATCTGCTGAATGGTGCACAATATTGAACACTATTCCTACAGTGACAGTACATTAATAAAAGTACAAATGAACTCTAAGAACATTAAATATATAAGTAAGAAGAGATGCAAACAACTAGATGACTATTTGCTTGCCAGAAAGACCGTGACAGCATTTTCTGCCAAAGAACAAATGAAAAAACTTCTTAATCTGCTTCCCCTCGAGTTTGAAGCTGTTGGTTTATGTTAGCTTCAAGTGTGACATTGTAAATATTCACCAGAGTGAATTGAGCTCAGCTGCAGTATGCAACCAAGAAAATAAATAAAATGTGAAGTTAACCAGTGCAGGGAGCGCATAAAATCAAACCCTGAGCATGAAATGATTAAATTTGGGACATAACATTCACTGACAGTGTTTGATTTGTTGCACTACAGATGGATAATCTTGTTTTAAAGAGATACCTATTTATATTTCTAAAACTCACCTTAGCATTTATTAATGTTAGGGGCATAGAACACGCAAGGGATCCAACATTTGAGCCTAAAACTAAAATATACAGGAAATAGCCCAAATCAGTACGTAATTACTTTTGTGAGGTGTTGGGTATGTAGAAAGTTTAAGAAAGTTCTGGGAGTGCTTTTATTATGTTTTGGCAAATTTAGGCTACATGGGAGTTCGAGAGGAAGATTAGGATGAAATCTAGGCAGATTTTTTTTTTTATGATCACTTTAGGACAGACTCTTTTTTCCTCAGATTTGGCCTTTTAACTAATCCAACATCATCCAGCTGTAATTAATGTTCAAGAAAATGAATAGAATAAAATAAGTATTCACAACAACCTCTAAGAATAGAGACACAAATTTTGAAATACTTTCTTCTTTGAAATACATATACACATATGTATGTGAGTGTGCATAAGCTTTCATACGAATATATCTGTCTCCAGCTTTCAAGCATTGGCTCTAATTAAGCTTCTCTGCTGGGCTAGCGAACSCTATGGTATTTTATTTTTCTCTCCTTGAAGGTATTAACATAAATTAACAAAGTTACAGATCAATCATCAATTTCTAATATACTATGATAATTGAGCTCTCTTCAGTCCCTCAGGTTTCCTCAGCTGAGGTTTTCCTTGGTCTTTTAATAAAACTGTTAGTTTATTACAGGTTCTAAACTGCTTCCCAGGGAAGAAAATTTTCTCTAGTGTCAGGACTAGGAGGTACTTCTGTTTTCTGATGGGTGTTTTATTTGTTTTGCTTTTTACTTTCCCCTGTAGCATGTAAACTAATGTTCTGCTACTGCCAGGAACTAGTCCTTGGTGAGAGCTGTGTAAAATCTTACTTTCCAGAGTAGAATTTCAAGAATACTTGAAATCAGCCATTTACAGCATCATTTCTTGCAGTTTCCAGTAACATGCAGTGTTTCATTAGAAATCCCTTAGTCTCCTATAGGTTTTAATGAAGTAGGACATGACCTTTATTTACTTTTTGTGCTATGTGGATGTCTGTGAAAATTGTTGAGGCAGATTTTCACGGTATATTTTGAGTTCTGAGCTGAGCCAGCTAGGATTAATGGTACGAGTCATTAGATATTTACTTTCCTCTCTGCTTTGGCAATGCGCCACTTTGACATACTAGAATAAAATTAGATGCGAATCTAAGGGGTTTTAAGCTCTCCACACATTGTAATAATTGTTATTTAACTATTCAACACAGTAATTGGTGCTTTTCAAATTCAAATAAAGAATTGTTCCTTGTGATCTCATTCAGGGATAACATGAAGGTTCAGAAATAAAGGCTGAGCAGAAAAGTAGGAGTGTCACATGGTCAATCAGTATGCTTTTTATTTTTAATTTTTCTTCCAAATCCTGTTATATATAACTCTCTACTTGAATTAAGCGGACCATCTTTTTTCAGGTTCATCAAAAAAAAAAAAAAAAAAAAAATTGGAAAGAAGAAGTGTACAACTTGCATTGAAACAGCTTGTTAAACATCTTGACCTAATCAGACCTCTGTTCATTGTGGTAATGAAGTATATTCCCTTCTCTATTTTTTTTTAAGACTTTTTTTTTT
>NW_020454450.1:32812-133815 GCF_003342845.1 Nothoprocta perdicaria
ACAGCAGAACGCACATTTCACATAGAAAACAAAAGGGATACTTTTTCAAAATTTACACACATTTCCTATTTTTGTCACTGCTAGAGTTTTGGGGAAAAAAATGCAAGTTGTACACTTCTTCTTTCCAATTTGTTTTTTTTCCTGGATGAACCAGAGAAATTATTTTTATCACCATGGATCAGATTGGGTAAAATGATAAGAAAAAGAAAGGAAAAAAAGTACTCATTTTCACTAGGTATTATTAATGCATGAAAAGGGTTGTTGTTTTTCTGCCCATAGAAAATTAGACATAAATTGGCTGTGTTCCCAAATAGAAAAAAAAAAAAAAATACTGAAAGGTTTAATAATAATAATCAGCAAACATAATAAAAAGGAAATGCACCTGGGGTAACTAATTCATTTTTAGTACCTTTGTTCAGCACATSCAGTTTCTATGGCATTCTTGATCTTTCCAGGTATTTTTTTGTTTGTTTGTGTTATGTGTGTGTGTTTTCAATTACTTAACCATGCCATTTTTTCCCCCAAAATGTTTGTAGAGAGTGGCCTTAAAAAGATTTGCTATAGCCACAATTTTGTATTGTCATCACCAACTGTTGCCTMCTTACTATATACCTGTGTTATAGCTCAGGTTTTGAGGGATGCTATTAGTAAGGATTTGCAATGCATGCGCACACACTGAACACATAATTTACATATACAAATATATACATTAAAAACAGTTGTTACACAATAAATTTAAGACATTAAGTATACAGTTTTTTAAAACTTACCCATGCACACATCCCTGAAAATGTCCTTATTCATGTTTTATTCTGCCCTCTGTTAGTGCCTGCTAAACAAATCTAATTGGGACACAAACACTGTGTTGGTCATAGTTAGAGAAACTCTCTGTTATCCATGCAAAGTAACCCTTCGACTGTTATTTTTCTGGTTTATTTTCTGACTTTATTCAACACATTTGAGTGCTGTGTAATTCTAATGAAAGGCCTTTCATGACTAAGGTTTGTTCTTTTGTTTCTTCTTGAAGTTTCAAGAGCATTTAATGCATGCATTTGGTTTCAGTATATAGCAAAATCAATTTCTTTCCAAGTTTCCTTCCAAACAGGAAGGGCATTAATGGTGATATCCTTTCATTTACTACACTTCATCATTTACACATGGTAAAACTCAGGTGAAGCCTTTCCCAATAGCATATTATGGCAGAATATTGCTTCATGCATAATGGTAGGATCACTTTATCTGATCTTTCTTTTCCTTGTAGTGTATCATGCTGTTTTAATCCACGATCTTTCAGAATACAAAGTTGATCTCCAAAACTTCTGCTTACTTAAAATGACCAAACTTGACCAAACTTTAATGGGTTCTGTTCTGAACTTTAATAGTAGAGTTTTTTTTTTTTTTTTAAGTTTCCCTTGAAGTTTTCATTTTATTTAAGTTGCTCCTTTACTCTTGTCAGAATCCAGAAACAATAATTAGACCAGCTCTGATCATAACCATTGGGTGCAACAGTGCTTGTGTCATTGCCCTGGTGGGTGTCCATCTGTCTTGCACACATGCATCCTTGTCTCTTTCTGTCCAGAAACCTGCCCAATATTATAAATGGAACACTGGAAAAAAGCACCCACATTTGGGGGAATATTCATGCAAGACGGGGAAGGTTTCGGGTGTAGGTTTTGTTGGATTTGGTCTAGTTCTGCACATGTCCCTAGTTCCTGATTAAGTTTTCCCTTTTTGTTGCAGAATTTCAGGGAGGGGACGCGTATCTCCCAAGCAAATCTGGTTCAAGAAGAGTCAAAGACAATATTCATCTGTATAATCACTAGCAGTTACTGTGCTTGAACCTTGAAGCTACATTTCTAAAGTGTTATTCACAGCTGTAGTAAGTCACAGTATTACTGAATTATTTTTAATTTTCCCAGCAAAATCAGGCTGCATTTAGTTCAAATATTTCTTTTTGCTTCTGTTGTATTTGCAAGTATTGTGTGGCTCCTTTAATGGATTTAAAAAGAAGCAGCAAACTCTTACATGACTGCATCTACTACTATGTTAAGGAGCAGCAGTACAATTATTTTGTCATTTAAAAATAATGATGATAGCAGCTATGTTAGCGTAAGCATGAATATTTTATAACACTATTAAAGATGGATTATGATTTGTGAACAGTTTTGTTTGACTAAAGCAATGCTGTATAGAAGCAACTAGACAGCAGTGTCTGGAAATTAGTGGGGAAGTACAGATTCCATCATCTCTATATCCAGCTCTATGGTCTTGCATGTTTTTTTTCCAGTTTAATATATTCAATTAACCTGAATAAGGTATAAAGTAGCTTTCTCTTGCTTTTAAAGGTTCTTAGCTTTCTAATGCCTTTGCAGTTAAATTATGATTGTCTTTTTTTCTACATGTTTCTGTAAAACACAAAACAAGGAATAAATTTTGGCATGATGTCTCTTTGTATTATTTCATTTCGCTGTTACATTATTAAAAAAAAAAAAAAAAAAAAAAAAAAAAAAAAAAAGGTTGCAGTCCTCATCTGACCTTTCCTAGAGCTTGAAATAGCTCCATCAGCATTAACAATACTGGAAATAAATAATAGCAAGCATACACACTTGAAACTAATGTTACACTTCCGTTCATAATGAACATGACTACTGTGTATGTTGGCTTGGTCAATAAGTCACAAAACTCACCGTACAAAGCACAAAGGTTTGTGTTTGTGTGGAAGTGAAGCCAATAGTAGGCAACTAAACCTTAAATATCTTCAAGAGTTCAGTCTGTTTTTGATGCTTTAGCTTCTCAGTGTCTTCTTAAGCTCCCGTTGCTTGATGAGTATTGACTTGCTGCCTCTAACACATCCCTGGTTGCTCTGTATTGCAGCTCTTCAGCAGAATGATCCTTATTGTGCACTGTGCTCTGGAAGGCTGCTCCTAGCTTGTTACACACCCTCCTTTGCTGCAGATCTCCTAGGTTTATCCCCTATCCTCCATTTTCTTGCTGGAAAAACCTTGAAAAAAAAGAAAAAAAAAACATGACAAGGATGCAGCACTTAGGAAAGGGACGGGAAAGACACATTCACACAAATGGAGAGGCAAACACAGCCATGAGATATCTTGATTTCATTTTGCATATCACACATGTTTCCTTACATTCATTATCTAAATGCAATGTTAGATACAATATATGAAAATAAAAGGGAGGTTCTTTTCACTACTCTCTCCCAGCATAACAAGAGTTACCAAAGGGAACATGAAAATAGTCAGCACTAGTCTGTTTGTTTTTCAGGTCTTTTTACTCCAGGTCAAATGTTCATATGAATGGGCAGAATAGCACATGTTACTATTCTACTCACTTTATATGTCAAAAAGGCAAAAGAACATCTACAACTATTTGTATGTGTCAGGTCTTATCAGTCATTCTGGTGTGTATTTGTAATCACTATAGCACAAAATATTTTCAAATAATCATTCTTCATTATAAAGTGAAAACTCACAACAACAAAAAAAATACACTTCTGTATGGAAAGTATTCTAACACTGAAGTGTTATGTTTGGCTTCCACTTGTCTCTGTTTTCCTGTACTTTCTGTGGCTTTAGAAAATGCCCTTGAGGAACATCTTCAAGTCTATAACAGTCCTATTTGTTCCTAGAGATTGTAGGCCTAAAACTGAAAGTTGTGTCCTCAGTTCTGGTTTATATTCATAATTTATTTGCATTAAAAAAAAAAAAAAGAAAAAAGAAAAAAAGAAAAATATTGCAGGTTCAAGCCACCAGAATAAACTTCCAAAATTCAGACTCAGCAGACTCAGTCCATTTACCTATGTTCAGACTGCTCTTGCTTTTGATTATAAACATTACAAGAAGGCTGAGCCATCTGTTTTTCCTAGGACATCTGTTGAACAGAATTTAGGATTTGCAAAAAGAAAGAAGTAACAATCATCATACTTCAGCTACAGACATAATTGCATGGTGGCAAGCCAAATCTAATAATGGGAACCCTTCATTATGGATCATGGTTAAGACTCAGAAGGACCTAGGAAAAATCTCTTAACGATCTCAACAAGTAACAGGTAGATGGGAGCCAAGAGGACCATCGTGTGGGCAAATGTTCAACGTTTATGTATAAATTGTGACGTATGAATATAATCATTAATGATGAGTACCATCATATAAATGATGAGGGACTGTAAATCAAGGGGTTTTCTTTTAAGTTTCAGTCTCTATTTCAGGACAACACCACCCTTTCCCTCTTAATAGTGTGAAGAGGGATAAAAACAGGCAAAACTTGCAAGGACTATTTCCAGCTTCATTCCTTTCAGCAGAGTTTTATGACGGTAAGCCCTCTCTTCTTCTACTGCTGATACTCATCACCATCCCAAACAGTCTGTAACCAATACAAATGTTAAGGGTCTATGTCCTTCTCTATGTGTCAAGATTCATGTCTGGATCTTTTTATACATTTTCTACAATATAAATTCATTTCAAAGTTTTCCTTTTTGTTACTGTATCTGAAGATCTGAAAAAAGAAATCAGTTAAGTTCCAAAATGAAAGGATAACAAACACCAAAAAAGTAATAACACTAAAAACATATGTTCTTCTGGCTAGACTTAATCAATCTCTGAATCCAGCCTTATACTCAGCACCACAGAGAGCACCATATAGCATGCCTTTGGATTCCATATTCCTGATTCTTAGCAAGGATTTTCCCTATAGAAGGATATTACCTAAAGGCACAGCATTTCAGTAATTCTGTGTTACAAAATATCCAGGATGGATATTTTTCCTATTCACCTCTCTTAACCAAATGCCTCTGCCAAAGGATTGGCCAATTGTCAGAAGCTAGAGCTCAGAGATGTGTAGATCAGCCTAGACCATCAGCARCTGGGAGCAGTAAGCCTAATAAGAACATATATGTATTCCCTCTGCAGCACATATCTGTTCTATTTTGTGATGCTCAAGTTCTTCAGTTTCCCCCTAAGAAATTTTCCTAAATATCTGTATCTATCTTGGTAAACCATGTCATACAGAGTCCTTATGCAGACAGACTCTTACATATAGTGATCACACCACAGATCTGAGAGCAGAAATAAGCTAGGAATAAATTGCTCTGTTCTGCAAGTTCTTTCACAGTGAGGAATATGAGGTGAGGAGTACATTCTTAGGTGAAATACATGGGACATACTACTTTTTTTTGTTTGTTTGTTTTTCAATATAATCTATAACCAAAGTGTTTACAAGATCCAGCTCACATTTAATTATGTTTTTCTACTGAATACAATCATTAGTTATAAAATATTTTTTCCTTTTGCATCTGAGGGAYTTGATTATTCACCTTTGTTTCATGCCTTTTATTGGTGCCCATCCTTCAGGCTACAGTATAACCTGAAAGGAAAGAATATCTGTCAGCACAGATCTCAATTGGCCAAACGAAGCGCTGCTCAGTGACACGATTCAGTCTTTTGACAGTGCTGCCAATCCTGATTACTACATTAAAACCTTTAGCGGTATTTGAACTTGATCTTTCAGACTCCAAAAATTAGTCCTAAAATGTTAACTCTCCTTACTGCTCCTTCTAAAATGGTTTTATGCTCTTCTGCTTGATCTATATTTATTTTAATGTGAATAGAGAGAGAGAGGGATAGAAATTTAACAGAAGGCTGTGCTGTATTAATCTTTCTGGTATTTGCTTTTTGAGTGGTATGATATTTAATAACATCTTTTTTTCAGAATATAATTAATATGTATGAAAAAAATGGAATAACAAACTGAAAGAAGAAAAATAAGCAGTTGAAAATTGAAAGGTCAAGCTAATATACCATAGTCTCACAAATAAGGAGAAACAGGTATTAAAATAATAATGCATCATCTTTATCTGAAAGTTTGTAATGAGACGAGAAAATGATATAACATGTATCCATTATCATGATGACAAAAACAATAATGAAAATGGGATATAATATAGCCTGTTGAATCTCATTTACAGCCTACGTGCCTTAATTCAAATCAGAACTATTTCAATTACACAAACCTMTCACCATCTCTGATCAAACAGACAGAAGGGGACATCAGGAACAGAGTATTTTTCCATAAGAAACTCAGAGGTATGTGATGGCTTTTAAGCCTCTGGGCAGAATTTGGCTGGCCACCCACTGAAGCACACATTTTGGATATTGGCTTGGGGAATTCCTTAATTTCAACCAGGCTTAATGCACACTCTGAACCTTACACTGTATTTATCAACACAGAGGCAATCTCTATCATCAAGGCAGAGTGGAGAAAAACAGATTGGTTTCTTAGCATAAAGTAATGTGGCAGGGTGCAACACAGGCTGCTCCGGATGCTGCTGGCAGACTAAATGCTCCTGGCTTCAGGGCCACTACTCCTCCTTGCAATCAGCCTTGCAGAGTGGACATGGGGCACACGGGCATTTTTATACACTTTAAGATGGGGGAAAAAAAAAATCCTCCCTTAAAGGTGCCAATCTTCCCTTAAAGCTGCACATGAACAAAAGGAGCACAAACTGCTCAGAAAGCAATTGTGCAATCATGCTAAAAATAATAACAATTAAAAAGTGTTTATGTATTAGCCTCTTGTTACTAAAAGCAGATAAAATGGAAYTTGTTTTGCATTAAAAGTTTGTCCTAGATGCTTATAATGTAAATGTAGTACTCAGATTTTTTTTAACAAGTGCTGTTTACATTATTAACATATAGGGCAAGATTGTAGAATTCTTAAATATTCAGGTTATTAAATATTTGCCTATGCAGATGTTTTGCTTTTACTGAAGTGTATGTAATTTAATATGAATTGCCCACATGAGCTTATACAATAGGTTTATGGGTTGTCATGCAAATTCTGCTCTAGTAAAGTAGGAAGCAGTGCCAGTAAGTATAAAAGAATGTGGTTCTRTCAGAAAACTATAACAAGATTTTCTTTTACTATAGTTAAGAAAAAGCTTATTTGGTACAACTGCTGTGGTATGGTTATGAGTTGATATTTTAGTGATACTTTTTACTCATAATCATGTAGTTTTAGAGAATCTAGGCTTTATTTGTCCATGACAGAGCAGTACATTTTGCTCTTCTAAGCCAATTTCGTCTTCATTTTGTGCATCTGTTTCACCATATGTGTCCTGGCAGTTGCAGAAAAGACAAGTTTCAAGAGTCASGAAAGGTATATAGGTGACTATTAATCTGTGTGGTTTAAGGAAGAAGCACACATTGGATAATATTAACATGTAATACTCATAATAAATTTTCCAAATTGTGCAGAGATTTATTCAAACCAGAACTCTTGACAATATCAAGGTCTAATTTGGATAATACCCTCAATATTATTCTTTAATAAAGTGAGATAAATACCACAGAAAAAATACATGAAAATGCACCAGGAGTGAATTTTTGTGACCACTATTTTGCTCAGAGCTAAACATTAGATGGAGAAATGCAGGCTCACATCACTAATCTGCTTAAAACCTAAGCACCAGCTTGCATCATGGGGCCTAGAAGATAAAGTCATCATTTTTCCTCTCTTCTGTTTTGATCTGTCCTGCTTTGATTGACCAGGGAGACCAGCATCTTCCTCGGCTGCTCAACAGCAGAGAACCAAAAGCACGTATGAAAGAAAGGAGGAAGTAAATCTGAGCGTGTGCATGTGAGACACTTAGGCAGTATCTGAAGGGAGTCATATGAGAGAGCTGGATGGAGAGGCTTAAAGCAGCAATTAAATCAGGCAGCCTTTAAGGGTCAAGTTCTGTTAAATGTTAGCTAACAGACTGATGAAATGAGAATAGTGAAGGAAGATACTGACCGTCTTCCAGCAATAAAGCAGAATAGGAGGCAAATGTGGACACCCTCAACCGAGGTACATTTTGAAGAGTTCTTGTAATTTCTGTGAATTTCCTTTGAATTATTACAGATGAAATCTAACACTGTATTAAAAGAACCATAAATATCTTCTAATTTTTATCAGTGCTTTAACGTGCAAAGTTCTGAATCAGGTCCTTGGGTGGTAGTCTCATAAGCAGTCCCATTGAAACCAGTCAAGCAACATCAATGTGACAGTGTGAGACTCACAGCATGGCCTTTGGATTTTACCACACTTRATATCACACTCGGAGCTCTTCAGTCATTACATATTCTGGGCCAATTGTTAGACCTGTGCTGTAAATATAGAAGGAGAATGTTGATCCTATTTTGCATTTTGGTCTATCTCATAGAGAGTCAATGAATAAAGCATTTATGAAAGTTCTGAAAGTTCTTATAATTCCATTACCTAAATGGCCATGTAAATAAAGTGGATATAAAATTGCCATAGCTCCATCGGTGGAATGGTGGTGATTTATAGCAGCTGAATTTTCTGAGTAAACTCTATCTAAATTAACTCCATCACAGTAAACTCATCTGGGTTTTGTTTATCATTATTTGTTGACTTCTTTGGCACTATCAGAATAAAAGTGAATGAAGGCTTTGGATTTTTACATTCAGCAGAAGCAKGTAGTAAACACAGATTGCAAATCTGGGCCACAGAAATCCAGCAGTTCCCAGACTGCATCAACAAAGTCTGTAGGAGACTTTTACAAGGGAGATGCAAAAATCTCCTACAAAAGATGCCAATTTATGGATTTGTTAATGAAAAAGAATATAGTCTAATGAATTTCTATTCTTAGGATAGGCACTGCTCCATCCCATAGTTCAGAGTCAGGTTAACCCATACTGAACTGATCCACACCAGCTGTGGCTCTGCTTTCTAGAAGTCTGCTGGCTAAAACAAGGATGTCTTCCAAAGGACTAAAACTCCTGGGTTACACTTAAAATTACATTTGCATTCTGAAAATTAGAAGACATCCAGGAAACAAAGTGACACTTTAACAATATGATTGTGAATCTCCATAATTTATCTGTAATAAAAAGTTTCAGTGCTTAGAGTTGTCAGATTTATGATCTTTAGAGCATGCTCCAAAGATAACTTTTCCTCATACTTCACAGTGCTGTTGCTGTCTCACCCAAATATTGCTCTGCTGTGRTCAGCATTCATAGTTGTAATGCAGAGTTGAAAATTCAGTAAAATTTTGAACACAGCCTCCTACAGAAAAACACTAGAAAAAAAAGGGGAGACATGTAAAGAGATATACTAGGACACCAAAATAAAGTGCTAAAGTGCTGTGAAAGGACCGTTAGTTCTCTTCAACATGGGAAAAATCATGGGTTGTGTCCACATTCAATGCTGAATTGTGGAGAAAGATCTCTGCAGGCAGTCACAGGTCTCCTATGGTCTACAGTACCTGAAGGAAACCCAATCCATACCAAAATTTCCTGATGAAGGACTTTCCATTATAAAAGCAGGCACTGCTGCACCAGTGAAGTGAGCTCTACAGTGGCCACAAGATAGGGCCAGGTTTACATACGGACAGGTTTTTGCTTGGCAATCTATGAATTAAACGGGGCTCAAGTTTTATTAAAAAAAAAAAAAAAAACTTTGCCATTTTCTTCACCCTCATTCTCTAGCAGTGTGCAGCAACATCTTCCACAGGAGCCAAAGAATGTTTTCCTCTGTTCAGATGATATTGAAATATCACGTGAATATACTCTTTGCTTCTGTACCACCTATTGACCTTCTTAGAAAATTATTCCTATTTAGTAGCACAAATTCGATATCTTAAGAAGATGCACTATAAGTGCATTAGCTTTTGGCAAAGAAAAAGGCTAATTTATCTTTCTCTCTTGGAGCTACTCTTACTGTTCATAACCTCTCTGCCTAAAGTGAAGCCATAAATAATATGTACCAGTAATTCCTTTTTCATAAACGCTGGCAAAGCACAGCATGTTATGGCCCAGCAAGACATTCCTGTCCATAATCTGTTAATAAACATATCAATTTTATATAAAATATAAGATATTTTGAAAGCTTGTTTGCGACTTAGAATCCAAACCCATCAAGGGATTAAATTAGGAGCAAGACAGTTTTCCTGGTTTATAACAGCTTATTTATAGGTTTTAAACCTGGAAGAGATGTTATGATCTCATTTAACTTTCTTACCTGAGACAAGCCCTACAATTTGACTAAGTGGTATTTATATTAGGTGCAAAACACCCRACAGAGCTACAGCAGGAGAAGATAATCTGACTTAAATACTTCAAGCAATGTAAAGGGCATAATTTTTTTAACAAGATAAAAACAGAGACATGGATAAGACACCTGACAATCAAACTCAATCCCCCTTCAGCTTCCAGCCCCTGTGCCCTGCCCTCCCTCCAGTGTCAGAATCCAAGACATCTGTTCCAGTCATCTGCACTCTCTATGTTCAAATTCTGACTGAAGTTTTTGTTTTGTTTTAGCAAAATTTACCTTGGATTAGAGGTTACAGATAAATTGTAATTAAGCTCACATGCTTGTTTTTTAGATCAGAGGAAAAGTGATAAGAATGATAAGAATAGAGAGAAGTTTCTATTTTGGCTTATACRTGCTCATATTGCTCTGAGAGTATACATAGCTGGTGTGTAATCTAGAGTGTACCATAAGACAAACATGACTTTCAATACATAGTTTTAGGCCCAGAAGGCACTACAGCATCTAGGTTTTGSGAGCAGGTTCCATTCTTTTCTCCTTGTACTGACTGCTAAAGCAAATGTGTCTTTAACAACACASAATTAATGGATTTAATTTCCAAAATGAGAGAGGTTATTTCATATATGGTACTATTAGACTTAGAAGTGGAAACGGGTATAGAAGCACTTCATAAAACCTGTAATATGAATGCCTATAAATGATGGGGGGGGGRAAAAAACAGTAAGTCTCCAGTAAGAGTAGTCTACTGCAAATAATCAAGACCTGTGGTATTTGCCAGTAATGGAGTATAAATCCCAGTTGGTAGTTTTGTCCAGTCTAATTCTTCAGATTCAAAATTTAAACCAGTCTGTATGTGCTGAAAATGAGACAAGTGTCTTTGTAAAGCTAGAGAGAGGCAGGTGCATGAGAGCTCATCATCAAACTGCGTTCTGCATGCACACTAACTGTTTGTTCAAACACATTTGCTGAAATTAAGTATAAAGCCAGAGTTCAGTGAATCATCAGATTTTCTGCACCATTTAAGTATATCTATCATTTTCAGAATGATTTTGATTATAGCAGTTCATAAGCAAACATAGTCTTGATCAGAGTAGAAGGGCAGGAGAAATATGGCCCCCATCATGCAACAAAGCAAATACTAGCCCTCTAACGCAGCCAAAAGCCTTTTCAGTGCCTATTTCCATACCTGATTGAATATATCTTATTGTTATCATTTCTTGAAATGTAAAAGCTTAATTATAAATCACCAGGTAATTGTGCAGTTGTGGTGTTTGTATTCCCTGTGACAAGCCACAGTGTAATTTCTTACAAATTTTTGAAAATAAAATWGTCTGAAAATATTCACAACAACTCTATTCTTTGCTGTAACTGAAGGGCTCAGAATTTAACCCTAAATTCGATTAACTGAAGACTCACTGACAGATAAGATCACATATACTGTGTCCAGTATATTTTTCATTGTAAGTACATAAGTCAGGTCTATTCTCAAAGGAACAAGCTCCTGGAGGTGTTTTCATAGGCCAGGCAGCTGCTTCTGATTTCTCTTTATTGCAAGCTCATTTGAAGGGTTTTTAGGATGCCAGCTGCATCACTGCTGCATTTTGTCTGGCAAACAGAGCTGTCACTTTCAAAGTGAGATATATCCATGATGAACAGATTGGTTGGACTCTCATGAAGACAAATATCCAAAGCATTTCAAATAAGTTGGTGATTCTCACTGCCCTTTGAAATCTTCCTGTTTCACTAAGCACAAGTCCCCTGACAGACACATGTACGACACAAGCAATTACAGTCAAATTGCTGGAAATGCCACCAAACCTAATGACAACACCAAAAGACACTATGAAAAAATCATCTAAAGCTAGATGTTACTGAATAAATAAATMAATAGATTTGGTAGAATTACCTGGCTTGTACAAGAAGAGGTGTTTGTGCATTGCTTAATACAAACACACGCTTAGTACAAACACACACCGGTAAGGGTCTCCAAGGACTAACAAAAACCCACTAATAATGAAGTGCAACTTAATTCTTTAAATCTTTAGTTCTTTCATTTAATCTATATGGAACTTGGCATACATTTTTTAGGTGGACCTAAAGTCTAGAGGGATGCCTCTGGGTTATTAATTGTGCTATATCTAATGAAAAAGAAATGTATGAAAAATGCGAATTCTGGTGAACAATGAAACTCAGATACCCTGTGTGAGACTAATTGCATTGAAATTTGAAAAAAAAATGTGCTGCCTACCTGATTTGTCCTGGACAAGTGGATCATCTTCTCTTATCCAGAAGTTTTCAAGGATGCAACATACTCCCCAAAGTCCTCTGAGGATGGAAAACCTTCTTTYCACAAACTAGTGCCCTGCTTCACTCTTGAACACTTTCTTTCTCACTCGAGACTTCTTCCATACATCCAAAAGAAAGTC
This sequence comes from Nothoprocta perdicaria, assembly GCF_003342845.1. Taxonomy (NCBI): domain Eukaryota; kingdom Metazoa; phylum Chordata; class Aves; order Tinamiformes; family Tinamidae; genus Nothoprocta; species Nothoprocta perdicaria. Next base: position 45,301 of record NW_020454450.1, read on the forward strand.
CAGATATTTCTGTGAATTAAAAATATTCCACTTTCAGAATGCAAAATTTCTAAGATAAGAATCTTATACTAAGAAACTTTAGCTCTTTCCTATTTAGTGGATTTTACAAGTGAGACTTTTATAAATATCCATTTGGGCCAAGGAAAAGCCATTGCCAAGCATAACAATAATGTTTCTCCCTAAAGCTAACTACACTTCTGAACACTCCGTATTTATGCAGTAAATATGCACTATTATGGCATTTTGCAAACACATAGCTCAAATTATATTCAACAACTTAGAGAGGCATTGATTTATTGGCTTCATTAGGAAGATTAAAATGCAAATTCTTTTTATCTAGGGGCAATATTTTTAGTGATAACATGCTGGGATTACATTTCCTCAAACATTAGCTGGATTTCAAAAGTTTGTGTTGCAAAGACCTACCACTAAGGAAAACTTATTTCTTGAATAGTGCATTAAGAAGAGCAACTAAATTGAAAGGTACCATAAGACATCACAATATGATAATATTTACCTTGTGTTTATTAAAAAAAAAATTCTAAAAAACAATGCTTGGTTAAATTTCTGGTCAGAATTTAAATTGTAAGCCATTTGCCCTTTGCTATATTTTTAAGCAATAACTAATAACTTTAAAAGGATGCTATCCTCAGGAACCATTACACAATAATACACAGACTGTGAGACAGACTCAAAAAAAATTGTAAGTTTTTGTCCCAGTATTATTGTAGAATGTTAGATAACCCCACTCTGCTCATTGCAGTAAGCTTTAATGATCTGGATACAGTTTGGAAAATTGAGGAAAACTGACTAAAACATAAAGAAATGTAATTACAAGTGTCAACTGTCTCTCTCTCTCTTTAAAATTTAAAGTAGGCAACATATTAGAAATATATTACAAGTAGATTTTGCARTATATCATAAAGGAAACAATGTGTAAAAGCTGGAGTGAAACAGAAAGTCCTATTTTTAATGTCATAAGAAGGTGCTCTTGTAATATCACCACCCTCCATTACATGAGACAATGAAACAATATCGAAAATAATGTAATGTAATAGTATTTTATCCTGGAAAAAAAGGCACATACATGACAGTCCTGTAGACTGCTGTCATTTGAATTCAACCACTCAAATAATACTTAATGAAATACAAGATGCTAAATTTAGTAGAGAAAAATAAATATATCATCAGTATGCAAATGAAAATGGACAAATTTTGATGCTACTCTTATTTCTCATAGCGTTTCTGATAAGATGTTCCTAATTGCACTCGCAATATTAACAAACTACTTAGACTAAAATATTTTAACATTTCTTATAGACACATTGCTAATGTGTCTGAAGCATTAAATCACAGAACATTTATTATAAGTCCACAGGCCAAACAATTTGAGATGCCTGAGCTTCCAAAAGTGAAATTATCCTTTTCAAAATTCTTATTGTCATCACCCATAAATCCCACACAAATTAATCATAGTCCATTGTCTGTAATATAGCAAGCACTGTAGAAAAAGCATTGAATGAGTAAAGGAAAATTATTTTAACTCTAGATTCCCCAAACTTTTAGAATAGCAGCTGTCTAGAATAAACAAAACACTGAAAAATGTCAGCRTTCAGGGAAAATCAACAGACGAAGATGTAGAACAAAGTTTTTTTAACTTAATTWAAAAAAATGAAAATCAAAGACAAGATAAATGCTTGCAAGTACAATGCAGATGGCATAACATACTTGAGGCTTTTATATTGAGACATATATTGAGACATATTGAGACATTTTATGTTGCATTACATAGCATTTGACATATTATCTTAACAACTTCCTATAATTTCCTTTATACCTTTCTTCAGGCTGTATAAAGTCTATCCACAATTTTGTACATAATGTTTGTAGGAGTGATCAGATCAAACAGAATTTTCTACACAAAAAAAGGGTTCACTCAAGTTCCTACCAGGAAAGGTTTCTAATGCAATTATGAACAGTCCAGACTAGCTTGTGTTACCACACTTGTACCTTGAAGAAGTGCTTCATCCAGGTTCCTTGCATCCCTGCGTCCATTATGTATAACATAGAGTGCTAATTTGTACATTATTTGCTGTTGTTGTTACGATTATTATTATGGCTGTCTTGAAACACAAGTATGGTAGAAAATGATAATAAAAATGTTCAACTTTTAATGGAGTATCTCTCTATAATAGTCTGAGTAGAATTCAATGCCCATTACATTATGTGCACACACATAGTGAGAGGCAAATATTGTTTTAATGTTTAGCTTTCATTCTTCATCTCTCATTCTTCCAATGTTCAAAATATGATTTCATCTTCAAAGGATTTGAGTGTGTGACCAGAAAGGACTTGCAGTAGTTTTTGCAAAATACTTGCAGTCTTTTGGCATGCTTTTATACCCAGTTAATCTSCTCTGTAGGACATTAACACAACCTAAACCATCCGACAGACTGATCAGAACATTGATGAATTTAAAAGCAACGTGAAAACAATTATAGCTCCCCATCAGGCTTTTAACTTATAATTTTATTGTTATTTTAATGGCATCTGATTTTGTCTTTTGGTCTTTTTTTATAGAGATAAAATCTGTATATAGCCATACACTTTATTAAGTTTATGCAAGATACAAACATACATAAGATAAATATACTTAATCTATTTACCATTAATAATGATTACTCACCCTGGAGATTCTACAGCAAGGGACAAAGTTGCTGTGGCTTGCCACGACACTCCATAGAGCAGACAGTGACAAACTATAAACTATGTCACCAGTCATGTGACCCATTATCAACAACTTCAGGGTATCTTATACCAACTCAACAGTTCCTAAGGAGRAGAAAAAAATAAAATAAAATAAAAWAAGGCAGAGCAAAGTTAAATGAGATTTGGCCATAGTTCATGCATCACCTTAGGCTTGGGTTTCTATTAAGCCTGGGTGCTATTGCTTACTTCCTGACATTTTTCCCATGACACTTAACATCACTAACTCAGGCTTTTCTTTCTATTTCCGTCTCATTTCCCTACCTTCTCCCCTCCCCTGCACCATCACTCTTTATAGGTCCCCACATGCTCAGCAGAACTAATTTCTTCTATCTGTTAAAAGACTATCACATCTGCCATGCTGACTGACAATTTGCATTTCCCTGCCTTCTTCAACCTTCAGATTGCCTCAATCTATTTCTTTTTTTTCAACATCTGGTTGAGTTAAATGCAAGGAATGCATTCTTCTTGCAAAGTCAGCTTTTCCTCAGCTCCTTGCTTGGCAACTGCCTGGTTTGCTCCAGGGTACTGTCTGGATAACATCACCTCACACTGATGATGTAGAACACGTAACTTGCAGCGTGCAGCGTATGAATTTTAGGACTCAGCCCCATCAAAAATAATGGAAGGACTCATTCATATTCCTGACAAGGGAGGATGGTAGAGACTCTAACCCTTTTTTCCTCCACTATCCTATGTGCTGCTATGGCAGTATCCTGTGCTTTAGGCAAAATAGGCCACCAGTCCTCTCCTTTCAGTGCTCCTAAAACATATCACAGCTCTCACGAGGACCTTTATCTCCTGCCCCTTCTTCTTTTTGCATCTATATATCCAAGCTTTCCAAGCCTTGCCTATCAAGTCCCATCAGCTCTTTGCACGGGCCTTCAAGTGCAGTCTTGGCACTGCCAGGAGAGCCTTTATGGAACTGACACAGGAGCTACAAACTTCCTTCAGGAAGTCTCTTCTCCTGTACAAATGTCTATCTTGCGGCATATGTAGTATTATTTTAAAGTTATCTGTCTTGCTGACCCTTTCAGAGGAGAAAAAGCAAGTGTGTGCATGGGGCAGAAGCCTCCAGATATCCAAGTAATTCCCAGCAGTAATTCCCAGCAGGAGTATCAAAGACTTTCTAGGAAGTCATTTGGGCTCCTGGATACGCTTGTTCAGGCTGTATCACACAGCACCTGTGGCTTCTCTGTGACCTGAGGAGGAAAGAGGGTTCCCAGCCTGTCCCTGACGTCCTGGATATAAACAGGCAGCCGTTTCAAACATCACCGAGTTGAGCATCCTCCTCTGTTCTGCGTAATAAAGCCAAATTGCTACGACTGTGGCATTAAATGCCAAACACAGCTCATATGAAAAACTGGAGCAGCCTGGAGATTTTTCTTGTGTTCTGTCAGCAGAACATGTCTGCTTGCAACAAGAAATACCTATATCCATATGCTTTCTGTCAGCCCACATGACAAATGCAGCATAGTCCTCGTGCTTCCAGCAAACAGAGAGAGAAAATGATATATAAAGGCTTTCRCCGTTCTGATTCATGGATAGAAGGCATGCTACAGACAAAGAAAAATGTCAGGTCTGCATTCTGATTAGGGATATTCGACTACAGCAGCTGTGAGACGATTTAGGGGGAAAAAATACTATTTTAATATTTATGGATTTTGAATCCAAGCTAAATCTATTTGCAAGTGTTTGTGGCTCAGCTAGCACTCACTAATGCAGGCAACATGAAGACCCCTCAGCCTGGGCATGCATCTCTGTGGTGTCAGAGTGCCAGTGAGCCCGCTCTGTGCCACAGCTGAACCAGCAGCTGGAGGACACAAAGGCCTCACAGCTGTTTGCTCTCCTGGGCCAGTGGTAAACTGCAAACTCCCTCAAGCCAGAGAGGAAAGAGGAGGGACCTGGCCCTTTCTAATGATGTTGGAGTGGTGTAGGACAGCCCTAACAMCATGTCTAAAAAGAAAAATATACTCTCAAGTGATCCCTTTATCTTCACTTCAAAAGCAATCCTTTTATCGTTGCATAATACCCGCTTTTGTAAGGCTGAGCTTTCTACATTGCAACGAGGGATATCAAAAGACCACATCCAATAAACTAAGCCAGATCTTTTACACTCCTTATTACTTATTCCATCCCCATTTATGCTCCACATTTTAGTGGGTAAAATTCCAGCCTTCTACAGAATAGATGACAAAAGATGAGGAAAAAAATTAAAACCATAAATATATCAGGAAAAATAATATTTTTAGGCTCAATGCAAGACTGAGGGTGGAATTCATAACCCCAGGTCCTCTGGATACTTACAGAAGGATGGACACCTCCTAAAAATGTCCTGCAGCTCTGTCTTGTGACAACTGCTGTAGAAGCAATGACTTACAGTTGCAGTTGACTTGAACAAGTCTGGATGACTAGATTAGGGAAGAAGTTTAAAAAAAGTCATTAAAGCTAAGAAAGTGCTAAAGCATTTAAACTTATCAGTTATGTTCATTACTGAGCTACTATTTATCTTTCAAATCTGTTCTTTTGGTAATCTTCAAATGTTTCTTTTTTTTTTTTTTTAAGATATAAAATCAGGAAGATGTGACAGCAGTGATTCTTCCAGAATAGTGACACAGAAACAGGAGGTGCTACTAGCTATGTTAAAGAGACTTTTTTTTCCCATAAAGCTCCTATAAAATCTATACACACAGAAACCCATATTTGCAAGTGAAAACAGTTGCTGATRTGTGCAACTGTTTATTCTGAATAGGGAAATAGACATCTGCATGGGCAAATGGATATGAATGCCAATTTTCTCCTAAACTTTTATACAAACAGGTTTGATCCAAAGTCACAATAGCTTTTTACAATCTTCCCAGTGATTTCAGGAAGTTTGACCACAGATGTTATTCCCAAACCACAGCCACCCCTCCATTGCTCTTAAAATATCAAGTTAACTTTTCTTTCACTTATATCACAGTAAAACGGATGCTGAGTCAAATCAAGCCCAAATACTCTAAAAAGGGATAATCTCAAGAAGCAAGCTTGACAGTCACTATGCAATTACACATGAATCACACTGTTAGATACGCTCTCCTGCAGTGGGTATTTACAAGCAAAAATAAAACACTTTTTTTTTTTTTTTTTTTTTTTTGCTTTTCTCCAGTAAAAAACAAAACCCATTTAAATGGACAAACTTCTAAAATCCATGTGAATATGTGAAATCTCTACACTAAAAAAAAAAAGCTTTCAAAAAGCTTAAACACCTCTAAAAGTTACATTTTTCTGCTGCTGATGATAAAAGATAGAAAGATCTAAAGCTAAAAGTTAGATATCTGCAAAGCTTTGAAAAACTCTATGTTAATGCTGATGAGTTTTGTTTTGTTTAAATCTGAAGAGTCACAATAATTAGCAGATTTCCAGGTTGTCCTTGGGCAGAAGAAAACCATCAAACCTCTGATGTTGCTCAAAGAGCTACTGAACATTCAATTCATCTCTGTCTTCTTCCATACTTGCTCCTCCACACATTGTCTGGCCCCTTGATCTACTGTTCTRTGGGCTTCAGGGGATCTTCTGCTTAAAAAGCTCCTGGGCACCACATGCTTACCCATCTGCGTGAATCAGTTTCAAATCAATGGTCAGGCCTCAAATAGAGCTGAAATGCAGGTAACTTGCCAAGAAGCAGCGACCTTCAGCACGTCTTTGGATGGCTGGTCAGCACAGGAAAGGATGCTTATTTTGCTTTGCTACTTTATGTGTATTTTCCAAATCCTCCCACGGTTCATCTAGAAAAACTGATTTCTCTGTTCCTTTGGCTTAAGCCATAGTACTTTAAAGTGAGTTCCTCTTCTTGGTTTGCAGAGAAATAAAGTTAGAAGCAAGTTTTATTTACAGTTACAGTTAACGTGGCAAGAGATTCGTAGTCAAATGCCTACTAAGAGAGAATATGATCATCTGTACCTATTTAGAAGTATTAAAAAGTAAGGAAAGGTAAGTATTATTGAAAATAATGCATTTAGTAAGCCACTGAAATACAAATAAGAATAAATAAAACACAAAGAAAAGGCTAAGGTCATACAGGCTTAGCAATATGATCAGTCAAACTCTCAGAGAGGTGGGAACTATACCACACAAACTTTATAATCTCAAATTCCTATGCATGAAACGATAGATAATGGGTAACACATTAGATTAATAATTTTTTACAGGCCTTATATATTTCTGGTTTTCACACTGAGCACATCTTGTATCTCTTCATGCTAGATCTGTTAAATGAATAAAAATACTTATTTCACTAATCTTTCTTTGCACTGTGCAAAATATTTACATTTTGTCTTTTTGTTGACATGCAAAATTTTTGGCTACAAATCAAGACCAGCATTTACAAATGGCTACTTTTTTCTTGTAYGTTAGATAGTTGCATCTGGTCAAAACAGCAAACCATGTCATAGGTCATTAAAAATACATTTTGCTACAGTTCAAAAATCATTTTATAGTAACTGTAATATATAGCAATGGTTTCCTTCATCTCTCTATGGGATTGTATCTCTGTTACTCCCTCATGGTCAGCTCCATGTGTGTACATATATGCACATACATATTTATGTGTATATATGTGCATATATAAATGTACCTCATGAAAGGATTATATAATGCACCCATTCTGTTTTTTCCCTCCATCTTTCCTGTGACAGGGAAAAGGCTAATCAACAACACAATTTGCCTCAACTCAGTTATTAAGTGGATGTGTTTCTCTGGATGTTTCACTATTAATTGTCTCATGGGGTTTCAAAAGAGAAGTATTAAGGGTGTACTCTGGGAGTATAAAGCTTCTCTGAAGTCATTCAGAGGATAAGGAGGATTTACTCATATAAGATCTTATCTTTGCTGATTATAAAAGGATCTGTGGTGGAAATAATTTGTATGAACATATTTCTAGTGGTCATTGGTATTAAGTAGTGCATACCGTTTTCMTTTTTAGACATTTAGACACATTTAGACATTTCATGTCTAACAAATKTCTCTAATTCTGAGTATTCCTAGAAAGAGTTTAATTTCATATTAATTGATCTGCTAAATCATTACATATATATATATTTAAGATCAATAAAATCTTAATCACGCATTTTAATCTTAAAGTTCTGCTTTCTTATTTAGTAAATATTGTTATCCTGTTTCTTTCATCTTCCATGTAATGTCCAAAAATTATTAAATTGTCCCACATCTGTTTTCTTTTATAAATATATTCAAAAATCAATTCTAAATTATCTTTTTGGTATTCTCATACCATTTGAAAGCTACAAATAAACTCCAAATAAACATCCATAAGAAACTCCATTTTTATTAAATCATAATTATTTCCACCTTGATATCCTAGTCAATCGAACATGTCAATACTATTTGATAAAGAATACAAAGTTAAAGTGCACAAGATCTAAGCATAAAGATTAAGCACAGACATCTATTTCAACTAGCAAAAATTTCAAGTAAAATCTTTTCTTCCTTCATAGTAGGGAAAGACTTAAAACTTTTTATTACTATTATTTGCTCTTTTTCTTRCTCGTTTTTAGCATTCATTAATGAATATCTAGTAGAATATATAGTATTCCTGGCCCAAAATGAGTCTGGCAAGGCATGATTTTATCCTGCACATTTGCTCATGATGTTCAATTATCTGTTTGATTCACCTGCTAATTTTGACCTTATACAATGAACTCCCAGGTTATGATTTTACTAAACAATTTAGTGAGATAAGCTTGAAAAACAGTTATTTGACCTTTCTAGATTAAATGGATCCAAATTAAAATATGAGCATTCAGTATAATTTTTTAAACTTAATRTTTAAAGCCAGATCTCTCTCATTAAATTCTTCTGAGTGAAAAGATAATTTCTATCTTTCAAAGAACAATGGAGATTAATTTTCTGAAATGATAGTAAAGGTAAATTTTACAGCCAAATAGCATTATGATTTCAGTTTTATTTCAGGAACAGCTGTACAGACAATAAGAAAAAAACAGATTCTTCCACAAATTAAAGACAAAGCCCAAGTTTGGTGACATATGCTCATGTGCAAATAAACTTAATAAAATCTTAGTCTTCGCAAAAAAAATAGGTTTTCTCTGCTAAGTAATGGAATCAGAAATTATAGGGTCTATATTTTGGGAAGAATGTTTTTGAAGTCATAAAGAAAATATCCATGTTTCGCATCACTAAGAATTTCTGCTACRTCACATCCAAATCCTACTCTAACTGGATGCAAGAATAAAACACTGCACTATRGAGCTTAAAGGTATTCAGGAATCTTATTTACAAGCAAGTCACAGAAAAATATAATCTGTCCTTCGCCTCCCAGTTTTGTAAAATTSCTGTCATAATGCAGACTAACAGTGTTAAGTACTGTTTACTCCAAGATACCAGGGAATAATGATCTTGGGAAATTTCAATATCGTGGGTATATTTTACTTTCATATCCATGCTGCCAAGGTTTCCACAACAAGCAGTGTGACCATGAATTAGCATTAAGTTCAGTGCTGCTCCCATCCCCAGAGTGCTCTGTTCATGGTATATGACAAGCACTAACAATTTACAGCTCTTGGCCTCTCCAAGGCCTGAGTGTGCCAGCCAGGAGACCCCTATGGATACGGTGTGACAGATCAGCTCTTCTGTGCACTCACTGAGCTCAGCAAACACATCAGCCGTCGTGTCTACAGTATTATAACGCTCCTTGGTTGATGAGCATCATTAGTACAACGGTATCAATAGTAAAGTTATTTTTCTGAAGTCATAGGAGATCTGTAATTCCTAAATTCACCTCAAAGCACATGCTTTTACCTTTAATCAATGCCTGTCACATTAATAATGGACTAGTAATGCATGTTAATGGGGTGAAAGAGGTGCTTACTTTGGTGAAATATATAAACACATATTGCAGCCTACATTTATTGCTTAGAAAGATTTTCAGTCTGGTCTCACCTCAGTGTCACTACCTGACAGTATATAAAGGGTGAATGATATTGCACAGGGTGATTGCCCTTAAACAGAAGGGACTCACTGAGTGCTATAGGAATTTGCTGCTTCCGAAACACAGATTGGATATTAAGAGAGGCAAGTACAGATAACATAGGAAAAATCTGCTTCCCTAAAACAGATCCTCTTTTTCCCCAAAAGCTATTAGTTGCTATAGCTAATATTTTTTAATACTTTTATAAAGAGTAATCAAGCTCTTTCATGTGTCATGCAATGATGAAGTTCTTGGTAAAAGGCTCTCGAAGTCCTATATGAACTGTATTTTATTTTCCCAACACAGTTACATTTATCAAAGAAGTGAGGAGAAATGGGTTACAGAACAGTTAGGAGCGCTAACCAGAGCTTCATTATTGCTTTTTCAAGCACCTTGCAGGCAGGTTCAGTGCAGGTCAGTGTCTGTTAAAACTTTACAAGATTGGAAAGTTAATGGCTCAGATCTGCAATTTTAAATTATTCAGTTACCACTTGAGTACTAAGCACAGACCCAACAAACAATAGCTAATACAAATCATGCATGTTTCATAAAGGAAAACCATACTCTCAGAAGTGCATTCATACCTGAAAAGAGAGATTGTGTTTTCAGAATCATTTAAGACCTGTTCTTCATGTCATCACTTTAACTTTCATCAGCAAAACCTCCAATTGACTTGAATAAGAGTTTTATTCAGGAACTGCAAACAGATTCCAATGTATAAAATAATAATGACAATAATAATAACAATAACAACAACAACCACCACATTAAAGTTTTATATACAGGATGGGGAGGGAGCAGCACTATGAAGTCTGTTTCCAATGGGTTAGACTCTCCTATGGCTTCTGTAATGCTCCCTCAGCCCAAACACCTTTTGATGCTTCTTTCTGCTAGAAAGGCAGAAGGAAATGGAAGATTGCATGCTATCCRGAAACTCATCAGGAACAGGGTGGGAGTCACTGGTATTAGAGTGACGATGCACACTCCAGTTTCCTGTCAGAAACCTGGGACAAGTCAGAGATTATCATGGCTATAGTGTGGCTACCCATCAGAAAGGAGTCCAGCGGAGAGGTACTGAATACAAACTCAGAAAAGGGAAGAAAATGGGAAGTACTGAAATGTGCATAACTTACTACAATTTTCGGCATTTTACTAACAGTTAACAAGTTTAAGAGTCCCTCATAGGCTCTGGTCAGTCATTATTTTCTTTAAATCAGTTGTAACATAAATAAAATATGTATTTACTGTCAATACAGTGYGTGCTCTTACTGTTTCAGTACTCTTAACAGTAAAGTTCGTGGGAGAGAGAATAGCAAAGCAAACAAGCAGGAATAAAAGGTAAGTCCCAAACATCCAAAGAAGTGCTTAGCATGAAAAACACAGGGTGTTGAAGAAAGGAAAATTTCATTTTAAATCATGAATATCTCAGATAAATAGAGAGGCACTATTAACTCTAGACCTGCTTTTTAGCTGAACCTGGCAATGTTAATATTTTCGTAACTACTATATTAGAACTACAGCTCACAGGGCTGTTAGTCATTTCCTTAATTTTTTTTTTCCTCCCCTCTTTCTTTCTTTCTATAATTGGTTACCTATCCTTGATTTGGAAAGACAGGACTATGTAACATTGTTCTGCTAGCAGAATATTTGTTCCTCTAAGGAATTAATGGTACTACTCTATAAAAATGTCTTTATTGAACCAACACAGCCACTCTTTTAACACAATTACAGAGCAGTCATCCAGGAATAGAAGATAACTTTAAAGTTGGGAGCACACACATCCCTCCATAAATGCTACCTTTCTTCCAACTGTGGAGTCATGACCCCTCAGGAGCCAAGTCATTTAAAAGTGCCCCAACTACCGCAGAACCTGTCAGCTGATGAGACTTGCTACTGCACTCACTCTTCAAAAGAGTTCTTTCATTCCCAAAGATATTAGCAGGGAGTTAAAGTCATAAATTCTCTCTGCCTTCCTTTGCAAGGTGGTTCCTTCTTTTCCAGTTATAAGGTTAAAAAAGTAGAGATTGCTCTTGTGAAGTCACAGTAAATCAGATGTGAAACTTCCAGACTTTTTGCCAAAGTCATTATTTTTCCCTCTGGATTTCTCTTCAAATAAAGGATATGCAATTGTTAGAGAAAATAGCTTCTGTTCCACACGCACTAAAAAAAAGTCCTAATCTTTTCCTCACGGAAATGCAACAAAATACCCATAAAAGATGAAAGGATGCTATCATCATTTTGATAACAAAATGGGCAAAATGGGTATGGAAACAGTAGCAAATGATGGAAAGGGTCAGTGATATAGACTACTGGAAATGTGACTACACTTTATAAAACCACAGATAGCATGCTACTTGAACTACAGTTAAAAGGCAACCTCAGCTACATTTCAGCTGTTCATAAGGCTCTCTGACTGCTCTAAGCTTAAAATATTCCACATATCACATTACCTCTTTCATAGAMGAAGGCATCTTCAAAGAAGGCTCAGGCAAACAATGTTATTTAGCAAGAGTTTTGATTGTTTTTCTACCTCCTGCTTTTCTATGGGGAAATCATGCAAGGCTCTCCTTTCAACATAGCCATTTCCAACCGTGGCCTGCCACCAACAAGGTCCCTACTCTTAGTCTATCCATGTGAAAAAACCCCAAGGATCTGCACAAATTTAAATTCCACATAACAACAGCACTAGAAGACTGCAGGATGTAAAAGCCCCATCTATTCATCTATTTGCTTCTACTCTTCATCTATTTGCTTGTCCCAGATGGGCTTTGTAGTCTTCACTTGCCAATCTCTTCACCATGCTCTGAAGTAAATAAGAGCTATTACTGGAGTCAGAGCTGGCCTTTGGCATTACTGCCACCATACAGACAAAGAAATCCACATAGATGCCAACACATTTCATGGGTTGATAATTAAGTTTATTCTCCTACACAAGTATTTATTTCACTTCAAAGTTTCATGAAACTCCCTTTGGTTGACACCTCTTTACCTATATACCACTAGAAAATGTTGGTCYATACCATGGAACGATGACTGAATGGATTTTGAATGAAATAGGTGCCTTGTTTTGCTGCTCTTCTGAAAAGTTGGTTCAGTAATTTGGAAGTTAAGAATCCTGACAGGATTCGCTATGGCTAAAGAACATTAAAAAAGAAATTGAGAGAGAGAGAGAGATACTGCAAATAGCTTTACTTCRTTAAATAGATACATTTGCAAACTCAAGTAAAGGAGAAATGTTCCCTAGAGGATACTTTGCTTATTTAAGAAATGACAGGTACAGGAGGCCAGAACATTCTCGAATATAACTTCTTTTACTGCCTTCACTATAGTTAGTACAGTATCGTTATTTACTATAGTGATCAGCCAACTTAGCTTCCTGCCTAAGGAAGGGAAACAGCTTCTTTCCACTATATGTACAAAGAGTGTTTTTCAGCTCATATTCTAAGACATCAGCATAACTTAGAAAAGGTAAACAGAGAAAGACAACTATCAATCCGTATGTAAAGGTAGTTACCTTTTATGATGTTTCTATAGTGTAACAGAGAAGAAAAGCCTGACACAAGCAGCCATGATTGATATTCTTATTAGTAAAACAGGATTAACTTTCTTTTATTGAAAAGATGGTCAAAAATCAAAACTGATATAAGTTAAACCTTGTCAAAGAGAAACTAAGAAAATCCTTTAATGTCATAACAGTGAAAGAAAGAAAGAGGAGTATATTCCTAAAAACAGAGATGAATGATAACGTAAACGAAGCCTAAGTGAATGAATATTTTGCCCCTTTTTATTTATTTATTTTTTTAAAAAACTTAACTCACAGAGGAAACAATGCACAAGCAAGCAYATATCATTCTGTAAAGAAAAATAATCATAATCCATGAATCAGAAATACTGAAACAAATTACTGCGTATCCAGCAGTAAGCACAGTAATAAATCTTCAAAACTTAGGGCTTTCTTTTTTATATATGTAGCAAAGAGGTGGAAATGGTTATTAGCTATTAATTAGCTTTATCTCAAATGTGTGGAAGCTTATAATATGTGTATTATGAAATATTTAAAAATATAGAGATAAAGAGAATGTGTGATAAAATCCAACACCAGGTAGCAAAAATAAATCATTTCAGACTAATTATCGCTCTAAATAAAGATTTCCCTACTTATAGAGGAGAAGGCAGCCTACCTTGAAGAGGAAAAGTTGCTTTGTGGGTTGTTACACAAATCAGTCAGTGGCCAGTCACAACCCAGCAGTGTCACAGAGGCCACAAACACTGTCCTGGAATTCCTCAGCTAAGGTATTTCTAACAAAGCTTAGGAAGGGGCGGATCTTTTTTTTTTTTTTTTTTTTAGTGGATATTTTAATGCATTCATATCTTGTGAGGCTTATTAAGAACTGTATAGGATTCTAATCCCTTAGCTTCAAGAAAAAAAGATATTCAAGATATTATCTTGAAAAAAAAATAAGAGCACGACAATAGTGAGGAGCTTGATTTTAGAAAATCAAATAATTTATTTCAGACATATTTAATCTACAATTTGTCTATTCTTGTTTTACAGAATCACAGAATAAAAACGACCCCTAAATAGTCAAAATAGCACCTTATTTTTGGTATTATATGCAAGAAACTCATCTCTACCTCCAATCCTTCCAGTTGGTCATCAGCTACTGAAAATGCAGAGAAAAGAATAGGAAGGAAAGATTAACTCATACTGCACGCTGTAAAAAAATTCACTGCAGACATTTTCACTTCAGTGTTGGACCTTTTTGCTTTTTAACAAGTGTAAACAGGATCACTCTCTTTCTGTATTCTACAAGCTTCTCTCCACTAAAAGCAAGTCTCACACTGCTGAGACTACAATTAAACTTTAACAGTTCTTACCTTCCATTTTACAATTCACATACCTTAAGAAAGAATCATACATCAAGTCTATGGCTAACTATGAGTCACAATCAATTTTTTCCCCTTCTCTCCAATATAGACCTTGTAATATAGACCTTGTAATATCCGTTATTATTTTAAATTATTTACATCAGAGTTACGGAATGAAAAAGCTATGCTTATTGGAAGCACTATTGGTACACAAAACAACTCTACAATATATTACAGCTTCCTACTTGTATTGGACTTATTACTTCATATTTCAAGTAGAAGTAAATATTCCCCTTGTGGGAAAACACTGTCTATTTGTATAAGACATAATGATATAAGGTAAATGTGCAGGTGGTTTGAGTCAGACATGCAATAGACTTCAATAATGTACTATTTCCTTTCATATATAATGCAATCTTAAGGAAAACAATTAAAAAAAAAGGTGTCTAAAATTTTCTTTTATTCTTTTAAAGCGCTTTTCCATACTGATTCTCTCTAACATTTAATGTTGTCATGCAGATTTTCATTGAATTTAGTCTCACCAGAAGGAATCTCTTTCTCTAGATGTTTATTTGTKCATTTTTCATTCCAGGTCACAAAGCACCAAGGAGCAGAAAAAGGAAACATTCCAGAACGCCTTAGCACAGCCAGGCAAAACTCGTGCTCGTGGCATATCACTGTGTACACTTCAGTAACTGATGAACTAACAAATATAAAGACAAGAACATAAAGTAGAGAGTCCCCAAGCATATCCAGAGTAAGTTCATTACTACAAAAATGTAATAAAAGAACACAGCTTTGACAAGATGTTATCAGGAATGATGTAGACAGGGCCAATCCATCTTTGGGCAAAAAAAGCCCTATCAATGCGAAATAAATACCTGTGTTGGGTCAGAAAAAGGGACCATCTAACCCTGAGGAAGTTAAAAATAAAAGAAAAAGAAAAGAAAAGAAAGCACTTAACAACACTTTTCTCTAATCCTGTACCCGATACCAATCATTTTCAGCCGAGACTGTATGAAGCTCTCATTCACTCATCCACTAGAAAAGCAAACAATTTTTTTTTAGGACCTCACACAACTGAAACCACAAGGTTCCCCAATAACCTAGAAAATCTAATCATTCCATTATGCCCATATTTAAGTTGCCTCAGTGCACAAAATTCTTTAAAAACCAAGGAAAAACAAAGGGAAAAACAAATGAATATCCTAATGGTATGGACACAGTAAATCCCAAATTATATCTGAAAGAAGAACTTAGTCACATGACAGGAAGTCAAGGTGACACATGTGCTTCCAAGTTTCAGTAGAAGAGCTTCCTACTAGAAGTCAATTTAGCCTAAATTCCTTTTTCCAACTTTATCCTTTGCTAACTGGAAACACACAAGAGTAAATACAGCCTCTTTGTCTAATGCAATATTCTGAAAGGATTAACTAAAATCTATGTGAGCAAACGTAATATCATTAAACATTTTTTCAGGAAGACTGGAGGATTATTAAGTGCTCTAGGATTTCCTGACTAGAGAAGAAAGCTACTTTGGGACATGTCTCAGCCTACATTAGTGGAGTTTTTATACAATTGCCTCATCAACTGGATTATCAGAAAGGGTAAATTCATTTAGAAAAACAGTTCTTCTTAAGATAATACAACAAAACACCAACAAATCCTAAAGAAAACTTCATTTCCAAAATTTAAATTGTTGTTTTATATATATAAACATTTGGAAATAAAGTGTAATCCCTAATTATTACCTCCTTTTTTTTTTATTACCTCTTTTTTTTTTTTCCTGCTGCTCTACACATCCGATAATATTTCCTAAGATAAGTGAAAGAAAAAAAAAAGTAAATTATTTTTAGTGGAAGATAATGTTCCTCTCTCATTAAAAAAAGTAGCATAGTGACTATATATTTAAAAAGTTAAAAGTCCAGTGAAAGGTAACAATCATCCACTGATTTCTAAAATATTAATAGTTAGTGGTGAGCATAACTAAACGTAACACTCAAAGTGTGTTTTATGCATATGCTGATACCTCTCCTGCTTGTTGCAATTTGTGATACAACTYACAATGAGAGATTTGGGAACTAAAAGTTAAAGTTTTTCATGGGTTAAGAGGAAATTAATTTCCCTAAAGGGACCATTGATTTGACAGCCACTCAAGTAAATCCACTGACTATTTTTTACAGAATAAATCCTTTATAAGTGCAGCTTGCAAATACAAGCTGTTAATTGCTAACTGCTAAATGTTTACCAGTTCATTTGTAAAACATTCTTTTAGCATATTATTTCTTTTTATTTTCTTGTGCCTTCAAAGTCTTCAGTGGAGGAAAAATACAYAAGAAGGAATCTAATTCTTCCTTCATGCCTTCAAAATTTCTTACAGAAGCAAAAGGAAGAGCCTACCATGGTGGTGTAAGAAAACAGAAGTTCCAAGTAACAGAAGGTTACTTTAGAGGTGCTTCTGATCATGGCACTGGCAGACCATTTCTTTAAGTTTTTTTTCCTCTCTCTTGTTTTTTCTCTTTATATCTTTTTAAAAAGAGAGTCCAGGTCAGAGCAGCCCAGAGGCACCAATGCAGGTGGAGGGACTATAAATAGCTGAGAGAGAGTCAAGAACCACAAGCATCTCCCAGAAGTGCCGCACAAGGAGCACACTGCTCCAGACTGGACCAGTTTTGTGCCTCCAAGCCTGCTCACTAATAGCATAGCTGCTAAACAGACTGAATTTCTAGGGAGCCTGCAGTCAGAAAGCACGATATAAAGCAGGCTCCATGATTTTAGTGCAAGTTTTTTTTTCAGGCTCCCACTTTGTTCACTTTTCCGTCTCTTCCCTCTCACACTCTTAGATTTAACGCCAAGGTTTGGGTGACACCTATCCAAACCTTGTTTCTCTGTTGGCTTCCTACTTGAAGCACAGCTTTTCTTCAGGATTGGTTAGCGTTATGTTCTTCGGACTTCTACAGAAAGCACTAGAATGAAAAATAAGAAAAAAAATTAAAAAAAAAAGGACCTGTTTACTTTTCCTATATTTTGTTATATGTTCATTCTTAGCTTTTTTTTTCAGTATGTCTAAATTTTATGACTGCTGGGTAGCTCTTTCCTGATATGAAAAAAAAAATTAGTGACTCATAAAATATAGAATTTAATTCATTTATTTCTGTTACCATTAATTCCTAGTGTGACCATCACTGCTCACTGCAATTTAACACATACTGCACACTTTAATATAGCTGAAGCAATGGGCCCTAGATCCTTTGAACAAATGACCATACTGAATAGTCTGTTCAAGTGACTGACTTTTCCTATTTTTTCTTAGTCGCACAGGGAGCCATATGTGAAAAGGCTGCTTGAAGGCTGTCCTTGGACTCATGAGGCTTACAGGATGCAGCATTAAAGTTGATGATGTTTAGAACTTGCTGGCTCCTTTTCAAGCACACTGCCAGGCTATGAGAGCTAAAGTGTAAACGCTTTGGGAGGTTAAGCGATTTTTCACTTTTTAAAACCAGAAGCATTACTATGGGCACGTTTACAAAATCAAGCGAAAGATTTCTGAGAGCCACAGGGGAAAAAATGCTTTGTTCCTGTGGTCTGATGAAGTCAAATCCGGATCAGAGCAGTTTATTGATTTATTAGTGACATAATTAACTGGAATCAGTGAGCTATACATTGGGGATCAATGCTGGCAGTACAACAGATAAGCCGCACTACTGGGCATTTACTAGGTGTTACTAAGCACCGATAAGCTTCTAAATTCCCATTTATAACTAATCCCACAAAGCTGTAGCTGCACACAGAGTTATCTGCACATAGGACATATCCCACGTCCTAGGAAGCGGGAGGTCCAAGCTCACAGACTCTTTTCTGGGAGATTTGTACCCAACTCTTTCCTAACTGATGCAAGTCTCTGCACCCTGTGCCACTCTCTACATGCTCATCTGCACGCCTGAAGCTCTGCAAGTAGGAGTAGGTGCTGCTAGTTGTGCATTAAATGCAGTGGGTTTAAAGCAGGGAGCAAGGGTGAATGCCTATATCAAGTTTTAGAATCAGCCTCAATCAACTTTTTTTTTTTTTTTTTTTTTTTTCTCCTTTGTGCACTCTTTCATATAGGCTACATTAAAAAGGAGCACATTTGAAGTTGTTTGCCCCGAAGTACACAGGGCACTTCGTATTAAATTATATCACTGCAGGGAAAACATGTTCCATCTATATAAGAATTTCCAGTACAGCCTAGATTGAACAATAATAATGTGTTTGTCTGACTTGCTACATCGGACTCCTTTTGCTGCCAGTGTCCTTGAAAACAAGAAATATATTGCTGACTTTACTGCAAACAGTTCTCCAGTTCCTAGGAAATTTGAACTTTTACTTTCTAGTACATTAAGTATCTTCACTACCATGTTCTCGCACTCTGGCCTTCCAACAAAAACAGAACACATACCACAGTATTTGTCTGCATTGTATCTTTTCAGGATCCAAAAATGTGCTTTCTTTCAGTTCTGTTAAAAAAGAAATGCAAATTGACAAGAAGTTATTATAGAGCAGATACAGCTTTGATGGATTTTATTGCCTGGAAATCTCTCCTCCTCACAAACATCCTGCTTTAACGCCATGTGAGTCATAGCTCTTAAAAGACCACTACGTGAAGCAGTCCAAGATCGCTCTGTGATCTGCATATATACACATAGATACATACATGCCATAATACTGTACTAGATTTATGCATCTAAGTAGTACAGAAGCAGATAGTAGGAAATGGATTATTTTACCTACTCATAAACAGRAGCCATCTGCCCTATTCTGGGCACAAGGATGTCAGAATTCATACCAGAATGACGAGATTCACAAAAAGGAAGGCAGCCAAGAACAAGCTGCCTTTACTCACTCATAGTAGCAGACATCCTACACATACTGCTGAAGAAACCAGGCAAGTCTGAGGGATGCCAGGGAAGTGAGCTGCCCTGGAGCCTTCTGCCAGCACCAGCTGGGTTTRCGGCCAAGAGCCACCTCTGCCATACCTTAAAATCATGTTTTTCTTTGAAGTTAAGTTAGTACTAAGTATGACTGTCTTGATGGGTATGCCTTTCAAAAGTCATTCAAATTCTGAAAAATATGCTAAAGTTTTAACATCATCTTCTCATCTTGAATATATTGCAAGAAGTATAAAAGAGTTCAAAAATTACATGCTGTTAATAAAGGACTGACTTAACTAGTAACAAGGTATCCGGCCTACATTCAATTATAGCCACATCAGAACTTACCCAAACTATTAGATATTTAGCAAACTACAAGAAACCAATTCACAGTCTTAGACAAACTCACAGAGTTAACTGCACTGACACTTGATTTGAACCAACTAACACTCAGATTCTTTCAATTAACTTCCAAAAGCTTTGGATCAGATCCCCCATGCAGCAGGAAAGCTGCAGGCTGAATTAGTTTTTTTTTTTTTTTTTTTTTTTTTTTTTTTTCCTTCCCTTGGCCTTTTTCATCACCCCAGTGGAATGAGATTTAACATAGCAATAGTTTGACTGTGTTGAGCAATTTTACTGTGGTATTTAAGTTTTATCTAAGGATTTGATAGTCTGACAGTTATTTTCTTACATTTACTTTTATGTTCTGAAAAAAACTTTGAAATAAGATAGAAGTAAAGTGTCTACAAAAACATATAGCAAATCATCTGAGCTTCTTCAACAAATCTGGCTTTACATCATATAAAGACAGAATACTGCAGAGAGACTTGACTTTTTTTAATTCAAATTCTTGACATAATGTAAAAGTCAAACCGAATGATAGAATAAATCCTATAAACTATATTAAAAAAACCCTAAAGAATCTAATAAGTCAGATTCGAAATTTTTTTTTCCCCCATTTTTCTGTAAAAATTTCCATGCCCACCTAGGACAATATGGTTTCTTGGCCGCTAAGTATGACTTTGTGGCACTCTGTAAAGACTGTGATCTTCTATTGTTTAATTTTCTTTCACAGAAATTGTAAGTATGTCCTTAGCCAATAATACCTGCTAATGGAGTAACCTTATGCAGTACCTAGATATGAGAACACTCATCAGGCCTGACATTTTAAAGTAAATTACAACAGCTGTTCTGTATTGAAGGGACATTTTAATCAAATCTCCCTTTGATAAGGAGGAAAGGTAAACATGACTGAGACTGCTAATGTACATTCAAGCCCATTATATTTAAAAAGCGGTTGCTGAAGAGCCTAACTCAATAGTTGCTACATTAAACTTTCAAACTAGCAGATGCCTAGAATAAGATTTCTTACTAAAGCAGGTTCTTAACAATGCTTTAATTAGATTGTTTATTGCTATGTCTATTTTGCTTCTGAAAGAAGTCAGTTTTTATGTATTTGTGTTGGGAAAATTTTCCTAGGAGCAACTGGACAGTCATTTGAAACATACGGAATATGTTCTTTCAAAGTAGYTAAGAAAGATTCTTGAACACTAAACTGTTCAAAGTCTTTAACTATCTCTCCTTCTTTTCAGCAACAATTCATAGAGGTCTTCTAGAGGTTAAACATTATTAAGCACTTCAGCTGATCTGAAGTCCAAGTCACCATTATTAATACTTAATGTCCATGCAAAAACTAAAGTGCAACCAGATAGAAAGCAACTAAAATGAAAAATGTGTTTCAAATTAGTTCAAAGAAAAAATACCTACCATAACAGAAAAAAAATACGTAAAGGAAGACCACAAAATTCTCTAAATATTATACTAAATTAAAACATCTGTGGCTATTAGCCTGCAATTTCACATATTTGGACAGATTATGGTACTTGTGTGAAATGCAATCAGCTTTTAAAGATTTCACTGCAGTTCACAGATGCTAAAGTAATTGTAATTAACATCTGATTTATCATTTCTTACACACCAAGTTTATATTGAAATGGATGTTTTTAAGAACTCAAGGCCAACCCTTCAACTATTGAAATTTTTCTATTGTCACCAAATATCTAGCAAAGGTTCAAGTAAAATGATTGAACATCTGGTTAGGCTGAAATATAGTTATTAAAGGAGTCTAAAAAAGAAAAAGAACAGCCTCTAGAGAGGTGAAGGAAAAAAACACAGCTGATTGCAGGTTTGTTAACCTGAGGCAGTYATTTGACAGCTTATCACAGTTTCATCAGTGTATCTTTATATGCTGAATAAAAGCAGATTCTAGATTACTGCTTTAATCAGCATCATAAAACATCATGTTTCTCCTTGCTTCCTAGCAGCTGGTTTAACAGGAATAAAAGGTTTATTTGTTGGGCAAGTTGGAAGATACCCAAGGGCCCACTGATCTGCTACTTTTGTATATTTGGGTTTTTAAGGCAAGCTGRAAGCTTTTACAAACAGTCTTATAGTTTATAGATTCTTGGAACACCAAGTTTTCTTAAAAAAAAAAGAAAAAAGAAAAAAAAAGATAAATTTGCTACCTCTGACACAAGAATCCTTTCACCTTTACTCGTCTACCCTACTTAAACATAATAATGAYAGTTACATACTGCTTTGCAAAATGGTGAGGTGGTGGGTATTCTGATCTAATAAAGAAGTACAAGATATTAAGGCAGATATGTGGGTATAGAGTTAGCTCACAAGCTCAAGTTATATCAATTTACATGTCTTAAAACAAAAGTGATATTTCACTGCCTACAAATTGCACCATTAAAACATGGTGTTTCACAATTAGGTCTCCATATTAAAACATTTTTTGAAAATATCACAATCTTCCAATTTTCTGTCCTCTTATTGTGGAGAAGACCCACACAAAAAGAGCAAACTGATTAAGCCTGGATGTAAGGAAATCTCTTTGGCTATGAGTGTGAAAAAGAACCTGCTC
This sequence comes from Nothoprocta perdicaria, assembly GCF_003342845.1. Classification (NCBI taxonomy): domain Eukaryota; kingdom Metazoa; phylum Chordata; class Aves; order Tinamiformes; family Tinamidae; genus Nothoprocta; species Nothoprocta perdicaria. The sequence goes on from NW_020454450.1 coordinate 67,754, forward strand.
CCATGGCACTAATTGCACTACAGGACTAGGAAGAAATTTTACAGCACACAGAAAAGGAGATTTTTAGAAGCCATTTATGTCAACATATTGTTGCTCCTACTGAAATCAGTGTTAATGGCATGTTGAAAATTCCAAAGTACAGAACAAAGCATGCACAAAGAAAGTAGCATTAAGAAAAATAAGTTCTCTCCTGTATTTCTTTATGGTATATTCAGAATGACCTCAAATTAATAAAATGCTAAGGATAATGAGGTAATTCAGCTCAAGTTGCCTCTAATAAAAATATACTCTATCTTCATTGAACAGAAAAAATAACGGCGGGGGGGGGTAAGCGGGGGGGAGGGCGCATTAAAACTATTATGGGCGTTTTTTGGTGATGACATTTTCTAGAAAATGGTGTCCGTCAGTGTCACCTTCTTTCTGTGACATTCAAATTTCACCRTGACATATATATTTAATATTGCTTCATACTTATGATCATCAATAACTGCCAAACTAACCTTGACCTACTTAGAAAAAACTATTGTCTGTCACTCAGGTGCAAAGAAGCCATCAAAATTTTACATGAGGAGCTCCTCAGTGCAGAACCTTCTTTCAAGTTTAGTTAAGGTCTCTGATACTGAAAATTTTTCTTAGAAATCAGAAATGAATTGTGGGGGAAAAGAAAAGGAAAATGTAGAGGGAATATGAAAAATAATTATTACTCTAAATATTATTGGTGACAGAATTTTCCTTTCCTTTTGACCAAGAAGTCAAGAAAACATTTAAAAAATGGAAGAGACATCAAAAAAAAAAAATCTTAAAGTCCTTTATCCTTGTGTCTTGTGCCTCAAGCTGTAAAACAGTTCTTAAAGTCTGGATTATAGTTGGGGTAAGAGTCCCCCCTAGTGAATGCTCTGCACAGTCGCAAATTTGCTTTCCCATGCCTCACTTCAAAGACCCAGGTCCTCTTTGGTTGGTATAGTATAAGTGTTGCCCTTATACTGCCATCCTTCCCTAGGAGATGAATTATCACTAGTCTGAGCAGTATCTTCACTTCAGTTTGGGAACAAATACAACAGACAAAAGCAAGTCTTCTGCTCATTTCAGCTCAAATTAGATATTCAGTCACAGTTGAGGTAGAAGAGGTAAAGTTACACCCACTTAGCTTCAATATTTAAAATGTACAACTTGCAAAGTAGTCATTTCGGTGCACAGGAAAGGCCATTTTCCTTTATAGTAAGGAAATAACTTTCAAGTGGACTYGCAGCCTGCAGGGGTACATTAGACTTCAGCACATGCGTCCTGCAATACTGCAAAGGTTTTGTTATTGAGCTGCAGGTGCTAAAGAGACTGCCGCAATTAAATCAAATTAAACAGAACCCCAGAAAGCCCCAAATTATGCCTGGGAACTCTTCAGCCCCACCATGATTAGGTGAGCACAGAGCTGTTTTACAGATTAATATTATTACTTCACCCTGCCTATTAAAGGTACTGTTCAGCAGCTCCAACAATATTTCCCATCATTTTGAAGACATGCTTTATTTGAAAATAAGTAGAGAACACATCCTGCCTAACAACCCCATGCTTATCCATCAGAACGTTTCAGCACAGGTATAATTATTTGCCTCAGGAGGATTTTAAGGTCACACACACATGTTCATTATGGTCAAGCCAGAACCTAGGCCAAACAGACCATGGCCATTACCCAATAAGTAAAGTGCTCTCAGTATTATCTTGGGTTTGTTCCCCTCCCACCAATTTTTCTCTTATTATAAAAGTCCACATGCAGAATATTTACAATTTGCCAAAAAAACTCACCGAGATCTCTCTGAATTGATGCTTAGGGCAAGAATTGCCATTGATGACTTTGTTAGGAAACGGCAGGTGCACATACATTGTGGATGGTGTAGATAACCTGGTATCCTTCAGACTTCTAAAACTTATGCTGTAGTTCCACATCATCATTCAGCTAAAGTTCATTCATAAATTATACACTATATCTGCATAAATACTAATTCAGTAAGATTGCAGGTACTAAGATTATATTTCTAGGTACAGTAGGGGATATGGGCATATGTTGAAAACCCATCTCATTTTATTTGTGTGTTTTAATGAGAGGAGAAAAAAAAAAAGTAGATTGATAACAAATCATTCCCCATAGGGCCTGGACGTTTACTAGGCAGACAGAAAATTTGAGGTATCTGCTGCAGTGAAATTCTATAACAAGACCTTCAGAAAACAAAAACACTTTTGACTGCTGAACTGAAGAGGGTTCATCAAGACACTTCAGGATAAGCAATAATTTTTCCTTCAGAGCTGTGAACAGAGGGAAATCAAGAAAGCAATTTGCTCTTCATCTTACGCCTCTGTACCTTATCTCATCAAAACCCTGCCAGTTGCTTTTATCCTATACGATACACAAACCCTGTGTCAAAAGATTCCCAGATGCAATAGTCTTATTTTCAGACACAAAGTTCCAAAGCAAAAAACCAACCAAACGGGAAGGAAAAAAATAGCTTACAAAAATGAACAAAAACAGTATTACACATTCAGGAACTATCCACTTTTTTTCTATACAGCACCTCCACTTTAAGCTCCAGCAGAAAATTTTTCTCCAATCTCTAGCACTAAATATCCCCAYCTAGTTCACATGTAGTCATTAAGATATCCAGTCTCAGTCTTCCCAAGCTACCATAAGCAGAGTCCAAGCTAGCTCTTAAATTGAAAGAAAAAAAAATCAAAACCAAATTTAACTTGGAAAAAGAGATGGCAAATAGAGAGAGATAAGGACAAAATATAGAATACAATAACATTTTACACCTATTTAGACAGCAAGAATTCTTGCCACAAATACCAAGATAGAAAAGACCCAAAAAAAAGAACAAAATTATCTTCCCCAACAGCTCTAACAGTTTGGGGAAATCCAGCCTCAAAATGCTGTTTGTTTTCTTGATGGTATTCTGAGAATGAACCATTAGTCAACAGCTACACTGTTTGATGGCTCTGTGACAGCTACTGCTGTACCACCAAACCCAAGCAGGGGAGGATCTCTCTGTTACTACAAGACTTACTCTTTGATTTGATTTTTTTTTTTTTTTTTTTAAAGTAGGATGATGATTTGAAGGAGGTAATGCAGTAACCAGATGACTAATTTGGGAAAACGTCAACATTTTTGTTTTAATAAGCTACATACAGGCAAATTCTTCTGCATATAATTTTATTCTATTGTCATCAACGTGAACTGTATTGAATTGGCCTTGCATTGCATCAGGCCAGAAACACAAGAAAATCAAAACCACTGAAACAACCCCAAAACAAAATAAATTATTTCTAGAAATAAAGTACAACTTCTATTTTCTCTCACTTATTCCTCCTCAGTTCTATTAAAATTGAAAGTTGTTTAATTCAGTAAGTTCATAAAAGTTCTGAAAACAGTATTTACTCATATACATATATGCCAACACGTCTATAAATATATATACTTAATTTACTCCTACTACATATCTATCATAGAATCTCTATGATTCTATGATATCTATGTTATACCCTGAAAAAAAATGTGAAAAGCTGTCTTTTCTTTCAGCAGTGACTTACACATACCAAAAGTGATAAGATGGCAAGACAAAGGTTATGCTAAGAATTGTTCAATTTAACAGCTGAGAACCAGAACCACATTAAAAGCTCGTCTCATTTATATGAACCAACAGGTTCACTGGCAACACAACAGAAAAGCTTTTTTTGTGAGTTACGGTGAGTTTGCTAAACATTTTTTAAATTATAGCGAGTTTTTTTTTTATTTTTTTTTTGGTGTTGTTGTTGTTTTTGGTTTTAATATTAGAGTGCACTCAGGGGAAAAAAAAGGCCCAGAGCTAACAAGATTTTGTTATTACTTTACTACCAAAGATATTACTGAAATTTCAAGAACTATAGACCTATATCTTCTATTCTGCCTGATATACAAAAACCTGACAAACACATAGCCATTTAGAAACAGATTTATTACATTTTGATTCACCCTACTGTACATTTAATATTTCCATCTGGAGGTACCCACATGCTATTAAGTGGATACAGGAAGATCTGCTATTTATATGGGGACAGTTCCACAAAGCTCTTTTCAGCAATATATTCTCTACTTCAGCACACAAGAAACACATTAGAAGAAACTAGTCCTGCTAGAGGCCAGAAACAATGACTTTGTACCAAAGTCAGCTAAAATAGTTTCAAGTGAAAAGCATCCACATGCAGASTGGGATTAGGAAAGCCTGAGACATTTAGCGTGAGACAGGATTTAGCTGGTATACAGACAGGTCTTCAGACCAACTTCAGCAGTTACTTTTGAGAGTCTTTACAGGGTTTTACTCCAAACAGAAGCACACAGAGGGTACCAATTCTTCAGGTGCTCATAGCTGCAACCTATGGATGCCTCCTCCCTTCTGTGAGTCTTCAAGTGTCCTTAATCCAGGACGACCACCTAGTGCGGTGCTCTTGGGCCTGATATATAATGATCTCCTGTTTAATTCCCAGAAACATTTCCAGATTAAGATGGAAAATTCCCACAGCTACTATCTACACAAAAAAAAAAAAAAAATAAAAATAAAAATGTATTCAGTATGCTCACATCCATACCCTGCACAGCATTAAAAAATGGTGCTCTCATGGTATTGTCATCAGCACACTTTACAAACAAGTACATGTTTCCAATGCATTACTGTGTTATGAGGTATAGCATCTTGAACAGAAAATTTTCTTAAATATATTTGCAATTCAGTAACCATGGTTTGCCAACCATGATAAGGACCAGAGTAGGCCCAAGAGATTGACAGTGTTGCATTGAGAAAGGCAAAGTTTTAAGAGCTAACATTCTATGTAATTAAATTTTAGAAGAGCAACTGGGCATGATTTCCAAGAACCAAGCTATGTCAGCCAAATAAAATGTTTTTTCATTCGAAGACAGAAGTCAGAGTTGGTCATTATAATGATATTATGACAAAACAGCCAACTGTTGTTTCTCTAATTGTTGGATCATAATAATAAATCTGATAAAGCACCAAAACCAAATTTTTACACTTGCTTTTTTATACCAGTGTTCTGCTATAATGGCTCACTGTCAGGAAAGAAGCCTAATACTTTATACAGGAAATTGTTCTTCATTATTTTCTCTGTAGTATCTAAAGTAAATCATTCTTTGTGGAGGCAGAGGAGGCTGAAATGATGCTGGTCAATAAAGCTAAAATAAAACAACATCAAGTTGTTTTAAAATARAAGGCGGTGTACTCAATTATATTAAATTAGTAAATGTGCCCCCACACATATGGGGAAAAATGAACATATGACTAAACTAATAGGATTATGCAAAAGAAGCTTCTAATAATAGGCCTGTAATTAATCTTTTTTAGTCTTGGGGCTTGCTTATAATCATTTTTCATGTGCATAATTTAATTCGCGCAAAAACTAATTCTATTCAAAGGACACTTCTTACAACAACCCTCCAATCTGTGAAGACGACTGTTCCTAATCTAGTTATGGTTAGGCAGATGCTACAAAGTCCACCCCTGTTCCATGCTTATTTCTGTCATAAATTTTGYTCCCTTTGTTCACATACACAAAAAAAAATCTTTAGGTCATTTAAAAAAAAAAAAACAACAACAACAAAAAAAACCCCAGTTCATTTCATATGTTAAATTCTAACAGATTAAATAGAACTGAGGATACTTTCTCAGAAAAACTTGTGCCTTTAAGTGTTATGATTATGTTAATTGCTTTGCTAAGTTAGGCCAGGAATAATTCCCTCTTCTCCTTAACCATTTTATTTTACAGTGGTTATGGGGGGGGGATATACRTATGCATACATCTGTGCCACTGTGTAAAACAACATGTATTATAATTTAGCAAGCCCTAGGTTTAAGAAATAGATGACCATTACAACCAAAATATACTAAAATAGCCCCAAAATGCAGTTTGCAAATTTCATGGTAGAATAAGGACTAAAAAGAGGAAGAAAGAGAAATAAAATTTCTTCAGGAATTTTATCCACCCCATTAGGTTTTCTGAAAGCTTTAAATATAGTGTGAATATTACCCCTTATGGAGGGAAAAAAAAAAAAAAGATTATTTTTCAGCTCCCAAAAGTTATTCAGATCTTCACACAGGGCTAAGTAAACATTCAGGAAACTGCTTCTTTCCCCAAGTTATTTTGCCCCTCTCTAAAAAATATATAATCTTCTGAGCAGGCAAATCTTTCTGAGTATTTCCTTCTATGTACTTTATGAGTTAAAGAGCTTCTCTAAAGAGGATCTTCAAATTCAGTTGAGGACTTTCACAGCAAAATTGAACTTGAAACCAGCAGTGCCCAAGAACCCTTCTGGAAGTCTCACAGTGATCCTATCCATTTAATAATTTAATTAGGGAGGGCCATGCCCAGAACTGCTTTAGCACATACTCATTTTCTAAAATAAGATTAAAAAAAAAAAAAAAATTGTTGATGGAAATGCCAACGTACCACTTGTAAAAATCTGTTTCTCACAGAATTTATACAGCAATCTTCTGGAAAAGATATACAGTATTCTAAAGATGACCCTCTGCATGCACACTGTATAGGTCCATGATAGCACGCAGGCAATTCTTCTACCTAATTGCAGTGGAGGTTGATGTACAAAACCTGCTTGCACTCTGTTCATCTCAAACATGCTAAATCAGGCACATTAATCCAATTTAGGCTTTTTTATAGTAYACCTACATACAAGCATAATCTAACCTCAAGCCAGCATCCAGATATGACACTAACATTCTTCTCTGTTTCATCACAAATTATTTCAATTCACTTTATAGACATAGTGTCACCCATCCAGCCTGTTATCTACTTCTGGAGTCCGGCAAAACAAAAATCACACAGAGGTTCTGCAGATTTAAGAATTAAAAGAATGCTTGTAATATGTCACAAGTTTCAGTGACTTTGGGGATTAGATGAATTTAGAAATAATATATAATCTTAAGTGTTCTGCAAATAACCACAGTTTGAGTTTAAAACATATAAAAACTTGTCACAACTCAGATATACTTAATATCTGCTTAATGACATCCCATTTAGAAAAAAGATTCTTTAGCACCAAGATGCTATTGTTTACTTTTGCAGCAGTATGAGATGCAAAGTTGACCTGCTGTTTTTCAATCTCAAAAAAATCTCAGCAGCCCAAAATTTATCATAAGGTATCAGAAAAAAAATAAATAAATAAATAAATAAAATAAATAAATAAAAATAAATAAATAAATAAATAAAATCCAATAATCCATTTTGTGTTCTGGAACCTAACAAAACATTACTACAAGTTGAGTTAAGGTTGTTCCTCTTCTCTAAATAAAAGGGAGACAGTAAATAAAAATTATAATTTTGTCCATTAAGTGTCCTTAAAAGAGAAGCCTTTGGTATTTAAGGAAAAACATTTGAAACGAGCTAGATACTTTTATGCAAGAATGAATATTAAGCACTGAACAGGTGCAGTACTTAATTTTCATAATGTTCTTGGTTATGCAGCAAATATAGCATTGCAAATTTCATTACAAGGTAAAGATAAAATAGATTCTAACAAATTTTGTTTTGACATTAACTGCCATTCAAATGAACATAAAAGTACCTCCATTTATTTTAACGACAGCTAGCTTTAAAAAAAGCAAAACGAAATAAAGGAACATAAATAACACTATATTATTATGTAATGGGAAGAAAAAAATAAACAGTGTGAGGCTATGGTCTTCACCATGCTTAAACATCAAAAAATTTATGCTATTATAGTTGGAAAAGAAGCAAAAAAAAAAAGTACATGTGTGTGCATATATTTGTGTGTATTTACAGATGATATATTTGTAATTCCATCAAACAAGTAATAACCCTTTACTGTAAAAATTCCTAAAGAAGGGAAAAAGTAGAAAGGAAGTAGAAAGGAAAGGAAGTAGAAAGTTAGTTCTCCAGAGCTTTTTTTGCTCAAGTAGTTACCTCTGAGCATTTGCAGATGCTACAGCAGTCATTTTTCACCTTGCCCAATTCACCAACTCCCAGAAAACATTGAAAGTGTTTGTATCTGCAACAAAAATCAGTAAGCCCCCTGAGCTGTGCAGAAGCTGCTTTGAATCGTCCCCTTACTTCAAAAGCATGAAYACATGTCTTTTGTCTACTATGTCACTATTCTTTCATGTTCAAACATTCTCACTTTCAAACTGTTGATTAAATCCCAAATGATTAAATCTCTTCCAGGCAAATGGAGATTTTGTCATATTTTCTATCAATAAGGCATTTTCACACTTTTAGGTAAATAACAGCATCATTGTATAAAACAGTGTAATTGAAATGTTGTAATTAATTTTAATACCTGTAACCATAACCTGTAATTATCATGTAACTGGAGAACTATAATCGAAGAGCACAGTCCAATTTCATATTTCATACATTTTGCAGTGAGAGCTCCGTGCTTCTGCATCTAAATAGGAGGAAATTCTCTATGCCAGCAGATTAGCTATACAATGTGCACACTTTTAAAAGTCATTGTAATTAGAGCTGCTCAGCAAATAGCTCAAATGAATAAAAATGAGGGAGGATGGTAAAAACAATAAAAAAAGATTTTTACAGTCCTCAGAAGAGTAACAAGCTTTTGACATTTTCATGCCTTTTACCTGTATTTGTGATACAAGATGCATTAGAGAAAAATCACTCATTAATCTCTCAGATATATTGATCATGATCCTTGATCATTATCATCTCCACAGATCATGATTCCACAACACCAAGTCAGATATATTAAATTATATATTAATAATTCATACCTATAATCCTCAAATTCTTTAAGTTCATAGTCACACTAAGAGCTCTTTCAGCTCCATTGAAATTGCAAGCTGACAAAAACAGCAGTTCTTCAGAAGAAAACTGAAAAGTTTCATATTTGTTTGTACAAGCCTAGAATATGCATTCCTAGCCTATTCAGTTTTGCTACTAATAAAAGGAGTGATTATTTGTATTAAGCCACCTAAACCAGAAAAATGTATCCAGTCCTTATTTCAAAGGGATATTTATATTTATTTACTCTTCCTAGTGCCATGCTTCACTCAAAATTCTGGATCTTGCTCTGACCTATTAGAAATAACTTGTCCCACTTCTGGTGATTTGTGTTTTAAGAAAAGCTTTGAAGGTACTTAAGAAGGTACTTCTTCCTTAAGAAGTGTAGTTGATTACCTTTTAGTTGATTATAGTTACTCTTACAACTGAAGGGATAAAAATAAATAAATAAAATTCCATAAACTTGCAAGAAACTATATTAGGGAATAAAGATTTAAATAATGGTTGATCCTCCCCAGAATAGAAATATGTAGATAGAAATAAAGAAAAAATAAGAAAATCATGCTAAGAATTTCAATAAAAGTTTGATGAGCTAACTTATTTTAAACATAAGACAACATAACATTAAAATTATGCATTATCTGCTCACTAAGATTAAAAAAATATTTATTCAAAGAATGAAATAATTCTGACTTAYGCTTCCAAAAGTGTAATAGCCCTATACTGTACCTTCTTGGGGCTGCTCTATCACATGCTCCTGATGTGCATGAGCTGAAGGCAGAGGTGGTTTTACCTTCTGTAATACCACTCTTCTTACTCAGCAATTTTTTTCACAAAAGTCCAAAATTCAAAATTTTGAGTATTCTCCTTCCTTCTAGATGGAAATAGTTCCTATGTAGAGGACTGAAAACAAGATACAGAGATAGATCAAAGAACTGGCTCTCAATTCATCCCCAAGGAATTTGGGCCTACAGCATCATTTGTACATTTATAGTCACACAGGCTACCTCATTTTTATTTATTTAAAATTCACCTATTAGAACAACAGTAAAAGAGTAAAGCTGTAGATGTAACACACAGGTCACTCATACAAAAACAAGAACTCAGTCCTTCTTTGTCCTGGCGCTTGGTTGATCAGTGCTGCACTGAACTTCTCAATTATCTTCTCATTGTGTGGTGATGTAATTATCTTTAGGCAGACTCATTTAACACTGACATTTAATCCTGTGAATAATTTACAGGTTAACAGTGCTTAAATACATACAAATTATATGCTTATCATTCATGTCAGTTAGACCAGAAAGAACAAGTAGAAACCCGAAATTATAAGTTGCTGTTACACCAACTCATGCAAGCAGGATTAGTGGAGCCTCTCAATATACATTTGCTTCTATTTTTTTTCCAGGAAAGAATAGATTTATTTTTTTTAAATAAGAGAGAGAGAGAGAGAGAGAGAGAGAGAGAGAGAGAGAGAATAGATATCCTTATTTCAAAATTTTTGGTGTCTATGGACATATATGAAGTGCAGTATCTTGACTGAAATACCTGCCAGAGCAGGAGATGTTTTAGCTGCATATGTTATATAAACAAACATTTACTAATTGAAAATAAAATTAGGAAACTTATTTTCATGAAAGTGGGAGTGCCAGCAGGGGTCTGTACAAATACTCACTACTGGGTATTCCACGTCCAGATTTTCCATGTCCAGGTAAGCTAGCAATGGCAGATCAGAAGGTGTCCATTTCTACTGCCACCTGCAAAGGATTAGGGAGAAAAACCAGCATAGAAGATGCCTGGTGGAAGCAAAACATTTATTTCCTCCCCCTCACATGGTGAACAAAGAACATTTGTTCTTCAGGGTCTGGTCTAGAAGTTAGCTTCCTAATTTTTCAGCTGTCACAAAGCAGGTACTGACTTGGAAGCATGTGGAGAGAGAAGGAAGACAGGGATGTCAAAGACTACAAGAATGAGATTTTTAATGAATTTGTTTAAGTACTGTCTCAAGTGTAAGATGATTTTGAAAAAAAAAGAATAGTCTGAAACAAATAGCTAAAAGCTGGTATTTTGATACTGATCAAAATGGAAAAGATTCATGTAGTAGGTGAGTTGACTGAAAATAATTYGCACAAGTTCCAGCTGTTACAATTGTATTTAAAATAAAAAGAATAAAGCTTACAAAACTTTAATACGAGAGATAGAAACTATTGTTTTTATGAACTCCCTTTGTACAACCATTTATTTCTCCTAATAAATCCATGCCACAACACAGTTGCAAGATTTCCATTACATCCAAAGCAGGGATTAAACAGCTACAAATTTTTAATAACACGCTGTCTGGAATGCTAATTATGAAGTCTCTTTTATGAATATTTAATTTTCTATTGGGTCTTCTGTCCTTGGGCTAAAGCCCATAACTTCTATCAGTATTAATGACAATTATGAATTCAGATCCACAGAGATCAGAGAAATTACACAGAGATCTTAATATTCATGGTCTTGTTTAACTATATTGATTTTCACTTTCATTTTTAGTTGGTGCTATACGACAAGGTTGCATACAAGTCTTTAGTCCCTTTCAAAACTGATATAAGATTTTTTTTCTGTTTATATAAACATTTATTATAAAACACGGAAATATAAAGCATGAGAAATAGGCTACATACTTACACAGGGAGATATTCTGCCCACTAATTTACAACTTGTATATCTGAAAGCTTGCAATGACAAAAAAAATGAGGGAGGGGAGAAAAAAATTATAGAAAAGAGCAACTACAAAAAAAAAAGTCTTATTTTAGTATTTGTGAAAGTCTAAAAAAAGATTCATGATTTAGCTCTCCTATTCACTATTGTATTGGCACAGAGTAGCAAATATATCCAGGATAAAATCCCTGCTCCATTGAAGTTGATGAGAAAAATACCATCAATATCAATCAAACAGCATTTCTCTCAGTGGATAGCTTTTTAGATCAGAATCCGTTGCAAGAGATTCTGGTTTGGAGAAATTTGAACAGATGCCAAGCAATCTTAAAGTATGTTAGCAGAGGTTAAAAACATGCACTCTGATCCTGGTTAATAAGAATGCTGTTTCATCAAGGGAGCAAACTTCTAGTTTGCTTGGAGGCTTCACCTGTCCTTGCATTTCAAATTTATCTACTTATTTATTTTGCTAGGATGTATCCTATAGTCCCTCAGCTGTTAGCGTGGACTCTACAGATTCATGCAAAAGTTTCAGCAGGTGACACTTCAATTATCACTTCAGTTTGAAGAAGCTCCTTAATTTGTTGTAATTCCAAAAAATGAAATGTTTTAAACATACACAGAGTGATCACAAGCCACCTTATTGTCCAGCAAAGTCGTCCGACTTCCTTTGTGCAGGTTCTCCTTGCTCCCTCCGCTCCGCTGCTCTGAACAACAACATGGACAGTTCTCCCTTCTCTGCCATATGCCATTTTCCCTGAAATATTGCAGTTATCTCAGTACAGGATTGATTAGGACAAACTATATTCATCTTTCCTTTCCCACAGTATGTTTGTTGAGCAGTTAGGACAACAAAAAGTAGTTTCATCTTAAAAAAAAAAAAAAAAAAAAAAAGCCAAAGTTCCCTCCCAGGGTGGTGGTGGGGAATCTTTTCTTCAGGAAAACTAAATGTTTCATATGTCAAAAGCTTTAGTATAAAATTACTTTTCTTTCTTTCTTTCTCTCTCTCTCTCTCTCTCTCTCTCTCTCTCTCAGACCAAAGTGAAATACATTTGCAGAACTCTAGTACTGGGGTTTTCTACTATGAATGAATTAATAGAAAATATCACAATGCGATATAAAGCACTTCATCTCCACAATCCTCTTCACAGTTCAAAGGTTTTTACTCATCTGCTGCACAAAAATCARTTCTTTTCTGAGTGAAGCTAGCTTTGAATGTCATATCATGCACATAAAGAGCAGCTTAAAATTCAGACTGAAATTCTATCAACGTTTTTTATGGTTCTCTGTCAAATTGCCATGGATACCTATTTTTATCTTGTATCTTCATACATAAGTACTTCAAAGAATTACAATTTATCCACAATTCTCTTTTGTATACAACAGATCCTCAGGGCCATCTTTGTACATTTTACCACAAGCACTGCAGCTTAGCTGCTTAAGTGAAGCTCATCCTGTCTGAAGTTTAAATGGAGCTAGTTTTTTATGATACCTAAAAGCCAAGCATTGGCAAGAACTGATTATTCGTCAGAAGCCTCTCAAATGTCAAGAGTTTTAACATGTCACCACAGTCAGTGTTAAAGTATTTTTAAAAATTAGTCCAAGAAAAGTATATACAAGATAATGTTTAAGGGATGCGACATAATTCTAATTCATTCACCTCTCCGCAGGAAGCAACTCTTCTGAAGTCACATTAGCCTGTCCAATTATATATTAAAAAAAAATGAGACTTTTTTCAAAAGGCCATAAGATATATGCCTTTTTTATACCACATTTTACTAACTTCAGAAGGTCAGAAAAACAAATAAAAAGAAACAAACAAACAAAAAAAATCACACAAATCCCTCAATTTACTATTAGCGCTTTCCTTCTCCTAGGATGGACTGTGTTACATTTCAGACATCTTCAAAACCGGTTTTGCAACGGAAAATTTATCTAAAAGATAAGTAGAAATGTTGAAAGAGCATATATAGCAATAGCATGAGATTCAAAATTCATCGTTTACTCCACCTTAAATTACTCTTACTATAGGTTTATAGCTTTTTGACCTTAAAGCTCCTTCTTTACAAGCTCTCAACATTTACATAAAAACATCATAGRAGATGGATAAATTTCAGGTTAAGAGGAATAGGGAATGCTGAGCCAAGGAAGGCCTTTGCTATCAGGTTGTTCCCTTCTTCTGGAACCTCTTTGGCTCCTGTGAGCTGGAGCTTTGCTCTCGCTTGAGGTCAGAGCCTACAGAAAAGAAAGAAAACTTCAATTCTTGACCAAAGGCATCAGCTGAAAAGAAGATTTTATCAAAGCAATTGAGGGTGGACAAAGAGGAGGTCTGAAGCAGTGTGAACCATGACTGCCAGTAATGTTAAGTCACAGAGGTTAGTTGTAGCTGGGGAAAAGTGAAGGAAACTGAGAAGACAGATAATGCTGTTTTTGTTCCACTCAGCCTGGAACATAACTTCTGAACTTTCAGCATATCCTGGATTTATAAGAAGATGTTAAATACTTGTTGAAAAGGAATAAAGACACTAAATAAAACCTTTCATTTTCCTAATCCTTCCTGAAGCCAGAAACTGATTTATTCTAGGTTTTGAATACAAGAAGAGATACCAATTGCCTTTGCAGTAATATGAATTTTTAACTATGCAGGACTTTTTCCCCCACTTCCAAATGCTATTAATTCCTTACTATTACTGCAACGTTTGTATTTAATTCCCTTATGGTTCAGGGACAAGCATAGTCACTTATCTAGAATGGAGGAGAAGGGAAAAACAAAATCTCAGACTGAATATTTAATTCACAATGAGAAAATAAAAGMAGAAATAACTTTCAGATAAGTTAAAAAAATGTCTAAGTGAACAGTTTTGTGGATGAATGCTGCTTGAATGCTTAAAAGAAAAGATGTAGTTGAATTCTGCCCTGTACACATAAGGCTAAGGATATTTCTGGCGAAGCAACAAATGAGGTAATAGCCGATACTCAGGGATCATTTATATAGATTCTCCTGCAAACTTACAGTTATTGTATTAAGACGTACTACAATCATTACTGTTAAGGCTGAGTAATATACATTCTCAGAGGATTTACTTCTGTTATTGCAGTCCTGTTACTTCATGCTTTGTTCAGAAGGAACCTTTGCCATACCTCTCCTTCTATTTTAACTTCTTTTCTTTTCCTTCAATGTCCTCACTATTCCATCCAGAAACAAATGCCACCACACAGAATGAAAACAAGAGAAGCTCCCATTATATTTAATTTTACAGGAATATATTTGTCTATGCTGGCCACTATATTTACAGACCAGAAACTTGATCAAGGCCTGTTACTGTCAAGCATTATCTATTGATTTCAGTAGATTTCACAGGGATCAGCCCTGCTTTCTGCAAAATCAATTATGCTTCACAGCACACCATGCTTTGTTCTAAAAGTAGATTGTGTTGACCGCCACATAAATTAGCATTATAAAATTAATTATTTCTTCTCAATCCAAACCTACACACCTACATTAGTCTTTATTTTGACTAAAATGAACTCCGTAGGTGCAATAGCTTTCACATGAGCTCTTCACAAAAGAGAGCAATGAATCAAGTCCCTCTCTCTCTGATGTCCTGATCACTTGACCTGTACAGCATAATTTCACTCTTTCTGCTGCCTTCTGGACTCTGCAGAAAGCGTTTTTGTTTTGTTTCTAATTAATGAGTGTATTTCTGTCCTGTTAATATGCACAAAGCATGAGGAACATGCTTGCCAATTCAAAGAGCTGTAGCAATGGAATTTCTAAAATTGTGGCATCATACCACATCACTGTAATACACAAGTACATGCATGTGTGTGCGCATGAGAAAAGCCAGAAGTGTTTGAACAGAATAAGGAAAAAGGTGGAATTAACTATATCATATCAATAACATTTCTTCTTTGGACCTATTAAATTAATCAGTTGACTATTCATCTGAACACCAGAGTGGGGGAGATCACATACAGTGTAAGAAAAAGCCTTCAGTGATACAAGGGAAAGAAAAAATGATACTTATATTTGGAGACAAATGGCAGTCTGATTCACCTAACAGCATCAGAAACTTGCAGACAGGAGAAAAAAAAACAAAGTAGGGTCTYTGTGAAAAAGGATGAGTAACTTTCTATTGATTTCTTTCCACTTTCATAGGAAYCAAAGAGTTGAAAGGTTCAGTTTGGTGCTCCCAGATTTTTGCTCAGTAGTTTTAACTTCAACTCAGTAACCTCTGTGATACTTCTGTTTCTATTTGTTATACTTGGGTTTAAATTGGAATTTGTGCTTGCTTCATGTCCTTGTATCGATTTGATTTCCTCTGGTTACAAGAAGGGTCATCAGGTTTAAGATATGCATTGGTGTGAATCCTGATGACCTAAGTCAATGTAATGCGAAGTGATATTAGGTGTTTAAAAAAAATCACCTAAGACCTAGGGAATTGTACAGACAGTGAAAAATATGACTAAATACTTTTCTAAACAAGAAAATAAAATAAAAACAGTGCCAAGGAGTGCAATGCTACCTATGTTCAGCTTTCCTTACATAAGAAATCTCCCATAGAAGGGAGAAAAAGAAAAAGAAAAAAAGGAAAGAAAGAAAGAAAAAAAACAAGAAAAAAAAAAAAAAGGAAGAAAAGTTACTGTTAATCATGGTAAAAAACCAGTTATGGCTGATTGCATGAAAAGTCTACTTATTTACTGATCAAGATCCAGAGGGAAAAGGTCTGGCCTAGAGGCAATCCTGAAGCTGTTGGCCAAGAGGATCTGTGGACACTGTGAACAAAAACCTGCCTCCAGTTAGTGCTGCTAAATAAGCCTAAAAGCATGAATCAAACAGCGTGACCTTACCACTTACAGCCACTCGTCTGTTACTTCAAATGTCTAAGCATTACGAAAATATCATAATGTTTCTGTTCAGATTAGGAATCTTGTCCAATATTATTCCAACCTGTTATTTTACCTGAAGATTGTGCAAAAGTTTCTATAAAGATAGTAGGTTTCATTCCATTTTCCTGACAAAAGTACAGCTAGCTATCTCCAAATTTTTCCTACCATCATCTGTCTTGTACTTTTAGATGCAAAAGTCTTTTTCTATTTTGAACTTCTACAGAAAAACATGGATGCTACTACATGCCTCTAGGGCAGTCTTCCTCCACACCACATTTAACTGTATTATGTTAAGGAGCTAAGTGATCTTAAATACGCACTTTGAGTCATTTTACAAGACCTCCTTAGCATTTCAATATTTGGGATAAAATAGTTCTATGCATATTAGTTACACTAATTACTACCTTGATTGTGAGATCAAGATTAGAATATTCAAGATCAGATTAGAAAATTGAAGAGGAATTTTCTGCAATCAGATCATCTTTACAGCACTGGAAGCATTGTAAAATTCACTCTCAGAAAACTCAAAATCACGCTATATCCAGATATGTAAACTTTATATCACATTGAAAGCGATATTGGGTCATTTTTGGTATGACACACACAATTCATGGCCACAGAATAGGCAGCCACAGATCTTCTGCCTGCTTTAACCAGTCTCATTTATGCAGCTCAATTTATTTGAGCTGCATAAATTTATTACCATCATCTGAGAGAGGTTTTTAAAAATAATTTCAATACTTAAATCTTTGAGTTTTCCTCCATGCATGCCATGTGCACCCCCATTTTTCCACCCTTTAAACAAAACCATCCTAACCCCTGTTAATAATGAAAGGCAAATCTCATGAGAACTATGAGTACTCAGCACATCTTAACGCTGATGCCAAAATTAAAAGCCAGAGGGACTTCTTTTGCCTCTCTCTCAGGTCTTCCAGCAAATTATTGATTCTTGCTGATCTCTTTCCATTAATATATTTCTTTCTTACAGCCTGAGTGATTGTGTTAAAGTGCTTAGTAACTCTCTAATCATGTACATCTCCTGAGGCCAAAAAGAGCTTTGGTTTTAAAAGTAATTTGGTTCAAATGAGGCCTTATGCATCCTAATGTGAGGGGCAAGGGCTCAGGGAAAAAAACAGTGGTAAATTTTCAGGGATATCTGTGTTATCCAGAAATGAAAACTGCTTAAGATTTGGCAAAATAATAATTAAAATCTGTACCTTTATAAAAATAACSTAAGTCACAATTATTTCCTATGAAGATAACACAATACTGTAAAAGAGAGCATTTTTTTGAAGCTCCCTGCTCACCAAAATACATACAATAGCACAAAAAATGTTAACAGATCCTAACATTTGGCAACCTAAAAATGAGATTCACACTCAACACAAAAACAATATATATAAATATATTTCTATATTTATAAATATATATCACATTCTGGATTAAGCTCAGTTCCCTTATAGTTATCAGAAGCACACCCAAATATTGCAGCAGACATCAATTCCATCTGTGGGGGAGAAATTAGGGTACACTGCTTGTCACAGTGGATGTGGACATCCACACTCTTATAAAAGATGTATTCCGAAAAACCTTCTACTAAACAGATTTGATGCTCTGCACCTTCTGTGCTAGAGTGAAACCCCCAGGTTTTCCCCATTCCTCTCTAAACAGCAACCCCCTCCAGTACTATTTAAGGTTTTTRAGACAAAGTTTTAGAAGAAAAAGGACAAAGAGAGTTGGACCTCTGACTAGCTTTAGTGCAAAGCACCTAAGCCACAGCACTTAAACTGTAATTAAACTACTGATAATGCCTCAAAGAGATGGTGAATTCAATTGTCATTTAAATACTTTCACATCCTATAATAAGACCTCTACACAGCTTTGCAATAACTTGTTTAAATATTATCACATACAAGTTAGAAGGAAGCTTCTGGCATAACCYTTCACAATCACAGGCAGCCCCCCCAAATGCTATGCAGCAAAGTCAAAGGGCTTGTAGCAGAACCAGCCACTACTGAAACAGCCACTACACCCACGTGAAAGAGGGCATACGAAAGGAAATGTTTTAGAACTGGGTCAAGGGTACTTTTTCTCTCCTGTACTGCACTGTCATCCACCCACATAAAGCCAGATAAACTACATATACAGACAGAGAAGATCTTGCTTATGTGGCTTACTTCAAACCCTTTGGCAAAGAATGTCGATGTCATGTTAAGATCTACCTCTCCAAGACTATCATATAGTCTCGTATATCATTCCATTGCCAGGTCTTTCAAACCCTTGGTGTAGTACCATATTTAGCACAGCAGCAAACTTAATCCTACTCAAGGCAACAAATATCTGTCAGAGTCCACTTTCTATACCAAGAGTGCATCAGGAGATTAAAAAGTAGAAGTCACTTTTTTTTTTTTTCCTGCTTTCTTTTTCCCCTCTTATTTCCCTCTCATGTTCAGTTCATCATTATCAAAATAAATAAGATGCCACTATTCAAATTTCTACTTTGGCTACTTTAACATTTGCTGTAGGTAATTATACCATACATTGCTCGTATTGATAATCTTTGTAACAACTGAGAGCCTTCAGCCACTTTAGCTGCTACTAATAAACTATAGCAGCAGTTCAAGCACCTCTTCATTTTCTAGCATCTCTACTTGTAGTCCTGGGCACAGCTTATACTCCCAAATTCTGCGCAAGGATCAAGCAGAATCGATATGGATAACATGTCTACAGCAGACTTCCCAATGTATCTCGCACCTTAGAGATCTCTGTGATACTCAACCCAAATTTTAGTTGGAAAAATAAGAGTTGAGGGCACAGTTTGGAAACCACTTGGTAACTCCATTGTACTTCATGTCTGAGAGAAAACAGCCACCAGTAAACATACAGAAATAAGCCACTGCTGGTTTAAATGGGGGGTTAACACTCCAAATAGTTTGTTAAACCATGGCTCAAAAAACTGCCATCATCACTGCTTTGGGAAAGAGAAAAGACATAGCTGCCCTTCTGTACATAATATGCTAGTCTGGTARTAAACACAAGGTATGACTAAAATAAGCATATTAGTCAGCTTTGGCACCTTTTCCACATTTCTGTCACACACAGCACAATTCAGGTAACAGCCATACCCTGGTCTTTTATCAATAAAATTAAATATAGCAGGTGATCCATCTCTTAGCACTGAAAAAATAAATTCACTAGATGAAACTTTGCAGAAATTTTAGTGGAAGCAAACTATTTCCTTTTTCAGTATAAGCAGGAAACCAAATGAACTTAATGCTAAGATCAGACCTCAGACTTTTGGATTACTATCCTACATCCTGTTTCATCTGTTACATCTGCTCAGTAACACGACATGATTTGTTAGTGCAGGTAGAAAAGGGGCAGTCAGAAGTGACCCAAACAGTCACTGAAGATACAGGTTCATACTGGTACTTTGATGGAGCGGGTCTGTCAGAGATACCATATCTCTCCTCCTAAGACAGTCTGCCTAAACATATAGGTCAAACAAATTATTTTTGTTCTTCCAGAAAGTATCCTGCAACTTCCAACATCCAAAATCTGACAGGTTGACAGATTATTGGTAAAATCTCAATCTGTCTGCTCTATAATAAATTAAATTACAGAGTGTGCTACATACCTGAAATAGAGGTGCTGCCTCTATAATATTAGCGTAGGTTAGCAGGTAGCTTTAGCTTTCTTAGACAAGTTTRAAACCAAAACTGAAGGCAAAATGGAGAACTTAAAACTGTTTTAAACACCAATTTCACACTCAGAAACTAGAAGTCCAAGAAAGCCAAAATCGCTTACTTTCAGAATTTTTTTGTCTTCTGGACCTGGATGCTTCCCATTTAGTAAATTTAATCAGACATTCAAAATCTGAAAGAGACAAGAAATTTTATAATGTTACTGTGTCAGTGCCTACTAATTTTTTATGAGACTCTGCATATCATAGCTCGTATAATAAAATCAGCTCCTGCCTTTTTTTTTTTTTTCCTTGTTYATATGTCAACATGGTCTCGAGGACTCTTGCTGCTGACTGGAGCAAGTGGGAGTTTTTCCTCGTCTCTTTGCAGAAAGAGGAAAAAAAAAGTAATAACTAAAATTAGTTCTCTCATTGACTAAAACCAGTATTAAATTATATCTGAGAGTAGACTTTCGTTAACTTCACTTTTTCTTTATAATGCTTAAGTCAATTTAATTCTATGCATACATTAGATATCCAATTACTTAATATATTTTTCATGAACCATTATGCTAAGAAGTAGATGTTTTAGATGTTATTGCCATCCAGAGGAAGATGCCTTAAGCACATTTGTGTATTTATATATATATATATACACACACACGCACATGCACAGATGCATGACACTTCTACTGTTAATTTATGTACATACCAGAACAAGTAATAGAAAGTAAGTCTCTAACACTTAGTTGTTATTAAAGTAAACACATAAGTAACTAACTGGAGCCTGTTTAATATGTAAGCAGTATTTTAAGTGCAGAGGTTCATGCAGTCACAATATTTATATTATAGTTTTGCAGCATTTTTCCCTCCTCACCTAGGCACAAGCATTTTTATCTATTTTAAGAGTATCTCGTCTTACCAGCTTGAACTGATCATCGCAATTCATGTCTGCTACCACAAACACAAGATCACCGAAAATAAAATGTTCCACTTCATTTGACCTTTTCTTGTAGAAATATATTAAACATGTATAAAAATTGTACATTTTCTTTCATTGATTTCAGAATGTATTCAACCTGAAAGCAACAGAACAAGAGTCAGAGCTGTCAGACACTCAATTTGCTGCTGTTCTGGGCACTAAAATGCGCAGGGCTCAGGGAACATCAAAATAAAGCTACAGTTACATACTCAGCATATAGAAGATCCAGAAGAGAATTCAAATATTTGCCAGCAGGTTTCACAAGTCTGATTCTTTTTTTTTTTTTAATTAATGTATATGCTATACCGACTACTTAGAGGCTACATGTTCTCTTTTTCATTTGAATATTAAGTATTAATATATTCTGTAGTTATTTTTACATAAAAGCTTATATATGTATATTCCTATGCAGGAATACGAGTGCAAAAATATTTATATACATACCTTCCTAATAATTGAGGCATTATTTCTGCACATTAATCTACAGACTTAAACAGAAGAAATTTTACTCACTTCCAAGCAGAATATTGACACATCTAAAACAGTTTTTGCACCGCATATTCTGACATTAATATCATCCCCTACATGGTACAAACAGCTTTTCATCCTTTGCAGATCACTTTCTTACAGAAATGGAGATCAGTAATAAAGGCCATGGAAGTATTCTGCATGTAACTTGTTCTTATTTGCATAAGAAATACCAGTTTCAGGACAGAGATAATGAAGTGATATGCATTTCACTTCCCTGGAAATCCCAGTTSTGTTCATAACCTTGGTAGCTGAGCTAACAGACAACTAATATTCTTGTTACAAACATAATTCTACTACATATATACGTACATATAAAAAATATGCATATGAGCGCACACACACATTAATTCCCATCATTAACATATATATGACAGAAATGTATATATATAAATATATAAAAACATTTATTTGTATGTGTATATATTTATTTTTTTATATATATATACACATAAAATGTTAGCGATGTGACATTAGTGTTAGTTGTCTGTTATACTTATGCATTTTTATTATGGTATATATACATATAAAGGCAATGCAAGTAGCTGAAGTTCTTTAATTTTTTTCCCGTAATGGTCCAGCTCTCAGACATCTGAGTTCATGGCTACAAATCCCCAAGTTTTCAAGTCTTCTAATTGATTCCTTAGTGATGGGATGAAGAGTCCCTGGACTGGTTTGGAGAAACATCAGTATTTGGATAACTTTGGATTCCTGTTTCTTCTAAATACACGGCTAAGAGTTTTAAGTGCCCAAACATTTGCTTTAATCTAGATGAGGCTGAGTGTTTCAATAATCACATTGCATAGGGAATATTTATGATCAGTAGATATTCTCCTTCCTTCCAAATGATTCTCCATAATCAACTCATGTTACTTTTGTTGATCATAGCATTACTAGATGGTTCAGATAAAACTAGGCGTATGCAAACTCTAAAAATAAATAAATAAACAAACCACAAAACTTTGGCTCACTCTTATCTAATTTTTATAATTGGTCCTAGTATTTAAATTTTTATAAAGAAGAAAAAGTCCATTATCTCATTCAAATCAGTATTTACCATTAAGTATACCATTAAATTAATTTGTAAAGACAGGCCTCGGATTAAATTAGAAATCCTGAATTATTCATGATGAGGTCTACTAATTTTACGCTATTGTTTCTTATATGAAACTTCAATGCRTCAGACTAAAAGTTTTCTTCTGGCAGGGAATAAATGCTTCCAAACACTCCCTAGAGAACAAAATGTAGCTGTCACATTGAAGATAATGCATTTAATCTCTTTGTTACRTTACAGCAATTTTAATAAGCTTTATTGTACTCTTTCCAAAAAGCAACTCTGAAAAAAAAAATTCATTTACTAAGTAAGCAGCATGATGGTCTGTACATTTCTAGCCACTTAACAATTAGATTTGTGCTTTCAAAATATTCATAGGCAGCAGTAAATTCCTTTCATAAAAGCTGGCAAACACAGCAAGCACATCAGTCATTCCTCAAAGGAATGATGACAGCTACTTTCTAATCTGCAGTGATTTAGCTAAGTTTGGATTCAAATTAAGTATGATTTTTAGCCTCTRTTGTAAGCCTTGCTTCACTCAAGTCCCATCATACTGGTGTCTGTCTTTTTTTCTAATGCTTTTATTGACATACATCGGTATTTCAAAACCAATGCGAAATCCTCAAAAAATGCTGACATCTAAAACATACTCTGATTTTTGATTAATTCTTTAAAAATACACCACTGCAAATAGAGACATAATCTTTCTGAGCCTCACATCCCTCTCTTAATGCTACTGTGAACATCACTTCCATTTACTGCAACTTAGTCATAAACAGCAAAAGGTCCCAAGAGCACACTGCAGGAGCAGGATTACGGTGCAGATCCCATGCAGCCTCTGTGCTCATCTGACCCTCAGTTTGTCTAGTACAAGCATTCAGATTTATATCACTCAGATACTTTGCTAGCAAAAGTATGCYATATTCTTAAAAAGGAAGAGGCCACACCAAGTTTCCTTCAAAAACACTGGAACTTAGGGAATATCCACACTCCAGGGTTTTACTTCACTTTTCTTCCCTACTTTACAAAAGCATTGCAGTTTTTATTAGTATTTAATTTGCAGAATACAACAATCTGTAAAATATTTAGTAATTACAACAAAAATATTCTGTTTACTACAAGCACAATGGTAGCTACCATGGTAACACCTCTAAGAAAAAGCCAATTCTGTTCTGCAGAGTGGGTTGCAAAGCTTCACTGAAGCTTAAATATTTCTATTCTTTCTATTTTTGGTAGTTTGAACTGCAAAAATTTGCCATTCTCATTTAAGGCAGCTGGAAAGAAGCTTGTATGTAAACTGAAACTGCAGCAGTAATACCTGATTTCCAATTCTGGACTCCAAAATGTGCAATGCATTTAACATTAGGGGTGATGTGTCCAGGGTAAAATGTTTTGTTTTGAAAGGAGACTGACCAGATGAAATAGGGCTAGATATTATCATGACTAGATATCTAAAAGTGAAATCTTGACTCAAGAATACAACAAAGAATTAAAATACAGAATTTATGAGTGGAATGATTTGCATGCAATCTGAAAAGCTCAGGGTAGAGGTCTGCTTATCTTGTTCAGAATAAAGGAGGAAAATAGCAAGCAATAAATGTTCACAAATAACTTTCAGAAAGGCTTCTCAATACTGCAGATAATTTTTCTTCTAAATATTTTATGGGCAGGGCTGTTACTGCACCACTGCAGATACATTTAACTTCTTTTCAATAGTTCCAAAATAAACATAATTTTCTTTGAACACTCCAGCTTGTAAGACAAAAAGCTGTAAACAGCAGCTAAATACATTCACAACTGGCTTTGTTAATAAAACGCCTTTCAGATAACACACACCACTTGTCTTGGAAATGACTGCTTAGAAGGATGAACATTACTGTATTCCCTGGAGGACAAGCAAACATGAGTTTTGGCGTGTTGGAAGGAAGTAAATTTAGAAATCAGAGACCTTGAAATGCTTCATGGCTTCTTCTCCATCTATAGGTCCCCAATTAAGGACAGATGTTAAACATATGCTTCAGTCTCTTTCAATTTAGAAATTCATTGAAGCATGTGCTCACGGCTCACATTCTGCACAGGGATCACTGAAGAAGTTGGGAACTTAGAAATAAGTAATACTTAACACTTAAATAGCAGTTTAGATTAGTAAYATCAAAGTGTTTAATGTAGAAAATCACTATCATTAGCTTCTTTTTAACAGATGAAAGAGCTGGGACATGGATTTGTCTCCAGACATACAGAAGCCCAATACAAAACCTAGGAATGAAAACCTTATCTCAGTTGCTGTTCAAAGAGCCTCTAAGAGTCTGAGAATCCCAAATGCTTTATTTACATGAAAAAAAAATGGCACTCGATATTTCTCTTGCAGATCTTCATTTTTCTCACAGAATAAGATAGCAATAACTAAGAGATCTCAATATGTTCTGTAACACGATCTGCAGTAGATCTAGTCCATCACAATAAATGGACACATTGATTGCTTCTCCCGTGGAATTAGAACCTAAATCTGTTGAAAAGATTGTARTCCCTAGTGACTTGGGAGTCTCCTGAATTCCCCCTGAATTCTTCACACACACTTACACACCCTCTGACTTATTTGACCTACTACAGATGCATGAAGGAAAGTAGCAATCAGCTATGGCAATTCCCAGGATTTATCTTACAACACAGAAAATTCATCACTGATTCCTGAAAAATAGCTAGGGCTAACAAGTCTCTTGTTCCTGAGTCCGTAAGTATTCTTACACTCCTATTTCATTCCCGTTGCCAGTGCCTTCAGGACAGCTTCAGCAAATAAAATATTTCCTTTATCTTAGGTTAAGGTAAGAGCAGGCACAGATGCCTTTTTTTTTTTTTTTTTTTTTTTTTTATCAGAACTCTGATATTCCCTTGCTGCTTAATCAGCTACCCAAACTTTCACTGCCATGTTTGCTTCATCAGTGCAAGATTATTCCAAAAAAACGTGGCACAGGATTCCCAGCACAGTAATCAGAAACCCAGGCAAGCTGATACCAACAAGTCATCATTATCCCCAGCAAAGGAAAGACTAATGTGGGATTTCAGACAGCAACAGTGCAAAGCAGCTTTAGCAGAGTTGATCACTAGTCAATTTATATGCCATACGCGTTTTAAAGCAAGGGTGGTAATTTTTCAACTGTTACTTTACTCTAGTCTTGAAAACAGCATGTTAACAAGGCAGTATTACTGCTCTTGTTTGTAAGAGTCAGATCCTCAGAGCTCCATTATTTATTTTGTAATTATTTAAACTGTTCCCTCAACAAGAATATCTTTGCTTACTTTTTTTAGATTTTGCAGTTTATAGACAGGATTGCCTTTTTGCAGCTTCTCTCTGGGCTCCCACAACCTTAATTCACTTGCAAACTGTATATGAACCTCTGTGCCATCTGGTAACTTTTTGCAATGTAATTATCCTGATAAATGTATGCATGTTATTAGACACTTTCCATTACAGAGGTGACTAATGTTGCTTCTATATTTACAAATCTGTCTGCAAATTTCTGTTAAAGGTCCATTTTAGGAAGCTAACAGACTTTTTCATTTACATTTTACAAAAGCTTGACACTAAGGCTTTCTTTTGCCAAATATTATTTCTAAATTACTCTTTATTTACAAGACAGAAAATTGATTTGAGTTAGGTRCACAAATCGAGAAAAAAAGAAGTTTCTTTTGCACATTTTGAATACTCTGCCAAACCATAGAGTCATAATGGTTGGAAAATGAAAATTTTGGGAAAAAGAATACTGTTGCACAGTGAAAGGAAAAAATAATATTTGATTTTTTTTTCTTCTTTTGTTGGTGGGCTACAGCAAAACTAGCAATTGTAGGTCTTTATCAAAGCTCTCATAAGACAGCAGACAATTTTACATCAGTGTTGTATTTAAACCATGGTTACACAAGATTACTCAAAAAAAAAAAAAAAAAAAAAAATCCCAGTGTGCTCAAGGCCTCTACCCAAACTTTCAGCCTTACTCTAATATATTACATAATACTTTTGATGATCCTGAAGATCAGCAACATCCTCATGAAATAAACCATGACATAATTTACTCAAATACTACCATGACATTCAGCACTTCAGTGCACATAAGCCCTGATCCTTCCTCCTTCTCCAGCCACMCTGTCCTTTCCCATCCTAGGTATTCTCCTTGCCTTCACAGTAGTTTCTGGCAAGTAAAATTCAAGCTCTTTCTCCAAGGAATACTTATTTCTACAAATTAGAAGTTCTCCCAACAGAAATGTGCCAGAGTTTCACAAACCAAATGTGTTTTAGAAAGAGAGTTCAAAAGTACACAAGGAGTCACAGTCTGAGCTTTGTCTTAGGCATCCGAGTCCAGTGTCATTTTCACACATCAACCCGGCACAGAATAGTCAATCCTGTACAACATCTTATGCTCTGGGACATGTTCTGCATTTAATAACATACAGGGAATTTATGAAGTTACATTAAAAAAAGGGAAAGAGCAATAGAAGGAAAAGAGCTACAGTCCATTATCTCCATAGCAAAAATAACAACARTTTGTGGATTTAGCTCATTTAACATTTGCAAAACTGAGCACTGAGGAGCTGAGAAATGGTTTCTGCGTGCACTTTTTATAGCAGTACAGTGAGTCATGATATTACTTAAAGTTAATACTTCCCCTTAACCTCATCTTACCAAAAGAGACAAATGTTACCATGCTCACAGAGCAATATACTTGGCTTTCAAAAGTGCCTCAAAGCAGCCRTTCAGGGCACTAATGAATCATATCTAAACCCTTAAAATATTTAGGCTGTTTTAAGCCTTTGAAATATAATCATTTATGTAAATATAAGAGATAATTATTTCCCATTATACTTCATCATGCTAAAGAATTTTTTTTTTTTTTTATAAAAAATATGTCTAAACTAAACTGTGAATTGCTCTGTACATTCCAACAGTAAAAAGGCAGTAGGGAGGAAAGCATTTTTTTGGAAAGATGCACAGAATTACTGGTCTTGCAAAGTTTTGCCAATGAAGCACAGTTTCTCAACTTTGGCCCTATTTTATTTAGCACAGTGGCACATAATGTTCTTCTGCTTGGGTCAGGGTTCCCACAGGAAAGCTGTCTTGCTGTGTTTTTCTTTTCAGACACTTCTGCAGCTCTCCACCCAGGAGAGGAGGATGCCAGAAAACTCTAAAAAGACTAATTTCATTTGAAATTCATCATTTTGACAAGAGATCCTGATGAATAAACTGAGTATCAGCAGGAAAACTACTGAGTTTCAAGACTACACGTGGCAGTGTAAAAATATATTAGTCWGATAAAGATCTTTGAACTCCACTGAAAAGGGAAACGTTTTAAACAAAGCCGTTAGCTAAATTAGACAAAATTAAGTAAAAAGTAACACTTGGTAGTGAGACAAGCCCATTTGTCCTTGTTTAATCCAGCCGTTAGTTGTTTGCAGCAGCAGTCTGGCTTAGCACTAATTAGGGCAGCCATTATCACAGTCAGGTGCACAGGGCCTTTAAACTTCTCTGTTATTTCTTCTCTCATTGGCTCCCTGAAAGGATGTTTGCCCTTTTAATCCAAAGGGCAAACTGGTCAAAAACTAAATAAATAAATGAAAATAAGGCCCTATTTAGGGCTGTTAGCCAAAAGTTTAAAAAGACAAAGCCTTCTACCTCCAGCACTCCCAAAGGGTGAGCTCCAGCAGCTGGACCACGACGATACGGGCTGCAGCCACAGGCTGGGGACATCACAAAAACCTGTCACAGCATATTCCTAGAGACAATAGAGAGATGCCAGTGTTATCTAAAATGTCTACTGTTTGAAGTAATTTGAGAAACTTTCACAGAGAATTATTGTGAAATCTGCAGTGACTCTAAATAAGTACCTATGCAAGCCTACTACSTATGGCATGTGCATTTTCTGCATCCAAAACCTATATTTGAGTGGCCCAAAGTCTATAGACAGATGTATAAGGCTTTGAGATATTTTAAGAATATTATGAAAATTTGTTTTATTTTAAAAAATAATTGTTTTTATTTTAAAATTTTCAGAAAAAGCAGATAAACTTATTTCTACCTTCCAATAAGCTTTGCAAGAATTTTTGAATAAAAGGAGTTTCTACAGAAAATGACACTTTGAACAAAAAACAATGCTTTCCCAAAGTAAGACAAGTGAAGTTTTTTCTTTTTAATTCTCTAAAGGTTTCAGGAAAAAAAAGGCAGTTTAATTTTAAAATATCTCAGTTTAATGCTGATAAAAATCCTTCTACAGAAGCTATCACGGGAGTCTAAAAATTCTTTATAGTGGAATTCTTACTTCTCTTCCACACAATGCTATAAAGGCACCTTATAATTGTACCCAAGCAGGCGGCTGAGGAGAGGGAGCACGGGGAAGCAGTCAGGACTAAAGGGAGCAGTTTCTCGTGGCACAGAGGTTGTTACAGCAGTGATTAAAGAAACACGGTGGGTGCCTTGCGGCCGGCTTCCAAGGGCACTGGAATTGTCTCCAGCTGGATGCGCGACAAGACACGCAAATGCTCAGAGCACAGGAAGAGCACGCTGCTATAACGCAGCCAGAAGATGAAGAATGAGACCACTTCTAGATGATTTGTAGGATAGAAATGGTGCACCTTCCTCATTAGATTAATGGAGAAGCAGGAAAGATAGCAATTGTGCAGATGTCACCAAATGCCGCACAGATACGCACAGCTGCCAGCGTCAGGTATGGTGCTGTTGTGTTTAATGCTTACACTGCCTGCACGTGACAGCCTCAGCAATGAAATCCTACCTAGGAATAAAGCAGAAATATAGCCCCTAGCTCCAAAGGAATTAGATGGTCTCCAAATCACCGAGAAACAGCTGCCAGAAAATTGGTAGAGTTATACTCCTTGAGGTTTTCAGACCAGCAGGAACAGATAATTTGCTGCAGTTGAGCAAAAGCAGTAAAGAGGGGCCAGAAGGACCTGAACTGAATTTAGCCAGTGCTCCAGGGGGATGTAGAATAGATCACATTTCACAATGGAAATATATTCATTTGTCATTTCAATGAAGTATGATTAACCATGGGAAATCAAGGTTGATCCATTAAAAAAAAAAAAAAAAAAGGACATTCTCAGACTCATTCCTTTTGCAAGACCTCAACAACAGACCAAGTTGATTTCTAATTGTTTCAGTAATGAGTCAGGTAGATATCTACTAGAACAAATGGAAACTGTGAGAGCAATACACCTCTCCCAGTAGGTTACTATGCAMTGCATAGGATGTATTTATGTAAAAGAAAATTTGATTTATGGCAGATGCACAATCAGAAGCTATTTTAAGAATAATTTGTGTAACCTATTTTCATGCAACAGAGCTTTTTCTCCATATGTAACCACCTTTTAACAGGTCTCTTAACAGGTAAGCTGCATCCAACGTGCAGAGCCATAGAACTGAGCAACTATACTCAATGTTAGAGGTCCGTGATGCCCATGTTACACTCACCAATTTATAAATTGACCATGCTCCTCAACAGCATAGGAGAATTACTTCTCCCTTTAATGATGACAAAATGATCTAGCTCTAAACTCCTGCAGCAAGATGTGCTCTTTGGCACTGTCCCAYACAAGAGCAGCACACAAGCCCCTTTTCCCCTTATGTAGCCCGAGTCCTGCTAGCATTTACTTGCAATTTGCACATACTTAAACTTGTTGGGCTTGAATGCAGGCCATTTGTTCATAAAAGAGCTGTAAGGCGAAAAGTGAGAAAGGGGTCATTTACCTAAACAGATTGTATCCAACCACTGGCACCATTATCACAACCAATTTCACACATCTCCTAAATTTAATAATCGCAGAGAAAAGCAGCATCACCACAAGGGTTTAGAAGCACAACTTCACCATTACACAAGAAAATCTTTCTATAACTTCAAATGCTTCTCCAAACTTTAAACATATATACAGATTAATTAGTTTTTCCACTAGTGGCCAATTTATGATCACATATCTCTTGAAGAAAACAGTTTTTTTCAATTCTAAAATYATTCTTCCCATTCTGATGGCTTGGAAATTAAAGCAGTTCATCGCTGATTACCAAACATACACTGATTATTTTGTTAACAGTACAAAAGCAAATAGCAAGAAGAGTCTTAAGTCAGCATTGTCAAGCTAATTACTTCCGTATAATATTGTTTAAGTTACATAAAATTTTGTTGACACTATTCTCTTTTAGTGACTGGACTTAGGCATTATTTGCTCTAAAAGTCAATTTTGCTTCCAGTATTAATTGTACATTATTAAAAACTCAGATAAAAGTGACACCCAAATACTAATATAACCAAATAGACTTACATAAGATGATTTGCAGCAAAGGAAAAATATAACCATAGGCAATGAATACAATTCCTTCTATCAAATTAGTTAAAATACTCCATTTAGTTTGCTGCCTTGGTGAATTTGCTTAAATACTTCCTTTAACTTTTATTGACAGCATAATACTGGTTATACTTTCAGCTCTCCTTCAGTATATTAATAGAGCTCATAAATGAATATAAAATATTAACAAAGGTTGGCATTCATTATGTTTAAAAGCAACTGTATTCACAGAATTCTAATGAAACAGACACCCTTCCATGCCAGCAGTGGGGAACTTCAAAAACAAAATGGGTTATGGTTTCATTTGCATACTTACCTACAGATCTTTTTCATCACTGTAATAGACTACACATCATAAAGTTATCAGTGACTAATTATTCTTCAATTGCTTTTTTAAATGTCCCATTTCATCTAGCTCCTCAAATTAATGCAGTTCCAGACTGTTAGCTCCGTAAYAGAGGCTGAAAATTTGCTCTCCAGAGTTGATTTTGAAAGGACAATCATTTGCAAACAAATATATCCTATGGAAAAGCTTCTAATCGCTGTGGAATATATCATATCAAACAAATGATTTGATCTAATGCTATACGCACAARTACAATAATTCAAAGTTTCAAAAGGAGCATGCAGTTTTGATCAACTGTTTTACTGGAGGAAGGAATATCGGAATTACTGAATTTAGGTAGCAATGGACCACGAAAGTTCTCACTCTGCCATTTTAAACATTTTATTTCCTTACAATTTCACTTTGCCATATATTTTTCTAAACCTCCAAATAAAAAGAGGATATACAGCAACAGTATCATGTGAAAATGCATTCCTAAGTCTGTATTGTTACCTTATGCATTCAAGTTAAATTTTGTCTCTGTGCTCCTGAGCAGTTGTGGGCATAACTCTGCATAACCCAATGCTACTCAGTTTTCTTGATAACTCTTAGCAGCAAAATTTAGAGGTTGCCATGCACCACGTGGCAGGTGGATGTGAAGACTACAGAACTGCTACATTTTGGGGYTGGGAAAAACATTGGGTAAACATCCAACGATTCCTTATAAAGTCATTAAGTGAGAGCAGATTCAAGTTTTGAGCACATTTCACAGCTTGTTTAGGCAAAAGAAGATGGAAGATAARTGACAAGTTTTAGGTAAAAGGCAAGAGAAAAGGCAAGTTTTAGGGCAAAGCTCAGCATCGCTGCACTCTTGATGGTGCTATCAACAGTGAATKGACATGAACAGGCACTTTCAAGCAAGCTTGCATGATGACAAAAACAAAGACAWTTCCAGTAGTCACCACAAATTGCCCCCCAACAATATCAGAGGTAATATCAGAGCAGTTTTCCCTGTGTCATTCATACTGTGGAGATCTTTCTCAGACTTGTGAAATGATTAGTAGGATTTATTATCATAGGGACTGTAAAAATCTTCACAGTGAGAACATAGTAGGAACCAATATAAAAATCCTCACAGTGAGGACATAGTAGGAACCAATATTATAGAAAAGAGTTTTCAGCTGAGACCTGACTGAGAACACACAAACTATTRTTTTCTCTTTGTCAGGTTATTTTAAAGTGAGTAAATTTAAGTAGTTTTCTGRAATGCAGTCCATGAATTCCAGGTACAGTCCATTTTAATTCATATATTAGATAACTTCAGATGTACCCTTGCCACACCATTCCCTGAAGCRGGCAAAACAAGAGTGGTTGTTTTGCTTCGTCACACCACGTTCTAGACAATAAACCCCACAAAAATCTACCACCTCCATAGGAAATTAATGGATTTACCACTATTTGGGATGAGAAAGAGGGGGAAAATGAATCCTACACATTTTATTTTTCAGCAGATATCACAAAGAAAAACACATAAGAGTCACAAGGCACATATTCCCAAGTAAGCATAAAGAAACGAACGTACAACCACCAGCTCYCCTAACCCCCCCTTTTTTGTCCAGCTTTACGTTTTTTTTCTTTTTAATCTGATTCTATGATAGAATATAGAAAGAAAGACAAAGTTACTTTTTCTAGTCACACTATTTCTGCTGATTTCTACATAAATATATCCAAATAACCATAGTGGAAGCTGCACTTCATRATTCATTTACCAGTTACTTAGTGAAAAGCTAACAGCAGTTTTCTCTGTAACTTTTCTTTCTGCCACAGTGAAGCTGTCAATAAACCAAACCACAAAACCCCCTAAAYGATCCTGACCAGTTTCACTCTTGACATCCTTCTTATCTACAGTGTAGCAAGAGCTACATACTCAGTGACCCAATTTTCAAGTTGGCCAAAACSTTGTCTGACTTTTTCTGACCTGCGCTTTTCTCAAGAGCAAAGTGACTCCAGTATTGATTTCTCAAGCCATGTACAGAGTGTGCATTATTAGAGARCAAGAAGCAGCTCCATTCTGATCTTCAGCAATAACCACCAAGTCCCTGGTACTATACTGGTGTATACACTGATGCTCAAGTCTCAGGATRTTTGAGCAGCCCGATGGATTTCGATGATGACTTGGCTTTCACACACTGCATGTGTATGAATGATCTTTGTGCACCCAGGATAGAGAATAGGTACCTTTATATAAGTTTCTCTACAAAATACAAGCAAGCAATTTAAACTCTCTTTTCTACTGTTACACAAAATAAAATAATAGTGGCATCACACGTGAAAGCCAAGTGGATGAAAACTGAGGGCAATGCCAAGTTGAGGGGGAGGGAGATGGGATGACCAAATCAACAAAACACACTATAGAATGTCAAACATTTTTGATGACCTTATTGAATCTAATCAGAGATTAGATTTCATTGATTTCAAAGAACTTTGGCAGTATCTCTATCAAGCTGTATATCTACATGCAATCTATTAGCCTGCATAATTGGACAAGGAAAAAAAAAATCTAGGTTAATTTATCAGCTAAGCAAAAACTGCACAAAGCTAAGCCTGCTACATCTTTTTACTCTTTTCAGAAATTATTCTGAATGGTACTATCATGAAAGAGATTTGTAAAAAACTACTATTTTTTAAGTGTTATTTCAATTATGTCTCTAGTGTTTGCAATTATGGAGTTTTGAGGAGCTGAAGCAATAACATGTTCTCATTAATTTATACAGTAATAACAATTTTGGCATAAGGTTAGCACTGCAGGCCAATAAAACAGTTGAGCAGGCAAAACTCACTGTCTCTCACTGAACAGACAATCGGCCTCTATAGGCTTTCTTGCAAAGTCCATAACTAATAAGTATTTACATAGAGTGATTGATCAGAGGACCTTCACCAACCTTTTGGGATATGTAAGCATGGGAGGCAGGCTTCCAGAAATATGACAAGAGATGAATTGTTATACACACACACTCCTAGTTTTGCTACCGTTAATGAGACACAGGTAAAGTAAAGAAAAAAAATACAAGATACTGATGCTTAAAGTTTCTAAATGAAAAATATAAGCGATATGATTGGTACATGCATCATTTAGTTGGATTTAAGGCCATGCTTATTTAATGCTTGTTTGTACTTACTGACCTGTATTCAACTTCTTGTTCTACTTTTCAACTTTCTGTCATCTCCTGTTGATGCTTTCTATTTCTCTAAACGTTACTTCTTGGCTATTTGTCTTTTCTTTGAGAGAAACAAGATGTAGTGAAGAAAACACACGTGTTTTTCCAAGGACTGTAATATGAGACAGCATAACCTTTGCTCCTTACCACTTTGGTCCATAATCCCTTCTGCAACCCAGATGTTCATTGCTGTGGGGAGAATTCCCCACTGCAGGACATTGTCAGTCCCCTCCCTGCTCCCAACACTGCCTCAGCCCCACCACAGTGCAGCTGTAGGAGTCCCCCATTTCACRTACTGTTTAGTCAGATCACCCAGATGCTGCTGTCATTTGGGTCAGGAAAGCAAGAAGAAAATTTTTCTTGCTGTTCTTTGCCTTTGCCTCCAGGAAGCAAAGAAATTCAGCTAGATTTATATACAGGAATGCCACAATGGACCATTTAAACCCAGAATAATTACTGCTATTATTTCTCTTGTTCAATTAACATCCACTGAATATGTACACGCACTAACAGACAAGTTTCTGAATTTATTTTGCATGAAGCACTTCTACTGATACCCATGAAATTTTAATGTTCATACACAGACAGCAYGCAACTAGGGGGTATAAGCAACAAGGCTACCATGGACTAACRTGGTTCATATAGGGCTCCCCCATCCCTCAGAAGATCAGAGGGCTCCTGTCTCAAACCTTTGCAATGAATACCCATACACTCCAAGCACTAAAGAAACACGTTAATGTGATAGACACTGAGTGAAAAATAGAGGTACACAGGTTACAAAGCGGRAGGGTGGGGGGTGGAACAAAACCAGTAGAGAAGTCTTTATAGTGAGCACTGCAGGGTCAGTTTAGCATGTAWGTTTCTGTATATGAATTTTGACATCCTCATGTGTTACCTCCTCATGGCGACAATGAGGATGATTAAGAGGGAAAAAAAAACCCATTTGTTAGTCTTTTCAAAATTTTCTAAAAATGAAATCAGTTCAAGTTTGTTGAAAGAACTCAATGCCTTATTTGCCTTATTTTTCAGGCAGCAATTAGATCGATGTGACAGGTTTTGGAAAAAAAGTCTGTGGTAACATTTTTATCTAGAGCAACTGCTTTTAGTCTSTAGCATGGTTTAACACGCGGTATATGAAAGTGGGCAACAGGCTAAGGACGAGAGGTTGTGGATTGTTATAACAAACATATAAACTCTCTAGTTACAGTGACTAACACCTTCATTCATACCCTCTCCAGCAGGGTCTTGTCACTGACTGCATCCTTGTCATAGCAAAATGAACTCAARTGCCAGATGCTTTTCTCAGGGTTAATTAATCAAAGGGTAGTTGTTAATTAAGTGACTTCATCATGCCTAGGAATCCAGATGAAAATGCCTCTGGATCTCTGTCCTGTTAGTTCCTATAATTGCTTAAGGAGGTAAACYCTGTGCAGCATAGCCACGGGTTGTGCAACAGAGTCAGCAGGGGCCTTCTTTGATGCTGCCTGGTCCATCTGTCACACTTGAGTATTTTGCAAGCAGCTTTTCCATTATTGCATGACTCTTCTTTGCCTCTTCAAGTATTTTCCCCATTTGTTAATACTTAAAATACTGTCTTGGATATGAACCAACTCAGTAATAGATCATGAGAGTTAGCATTAGGAAGAAAAAGTTGCTTCTTTTTAATGAAGKCATCTGTATCAGTTCTGTACTGTTAAAAAGATGATACTTGGTCTTAACCTGCAGCTGTGGCCATGGAGAACTCCACTTTCAATAGCAGAGTTGCTCCCCCACACTTTTTTTTTCTCTCTTTGCAGGCTTTTAACTACATTCTATAAAAAGAGTGGTTCTATCAAACTCCCCATTAAAATGCTTAAAAGTAAAATAGCAAATTTTCATGAGATTTACCATTTTAGCRTTTCAAAATAATCAAGAATGTAACTCAACTTCCCAACTTTTGATTTGCCCTCTCTAATCTTATATACACTGAGAGAGTGTACAGTGCTGCTAAGAAATGTATAGAAATTATTTCTTTTCCTTGAGASAATATTACCTTTACTGAAATTTGCCTTCTCTTTGTATTCTAGTTTCCAAACATATTTCATCTTTTTATTTCCAATGTGATTATTAAATTAACTCAATGAGCTGAAACCAACTGTTTAAAAAGTTACCAATACTGAAAAAAATGAAGTTTTAAAATGGTAAATATTCTTCTTTTTAAAGAAGAATTTTTCCTTTACCAACCCAGATTCAAATTGTTTTCTATTTTTTTGTTGATTTTTTTTTAAATCAAGTCAAAAAACACAAGCAGTTAGGTCACATATGAAGGTAAACGATGTATAACATGGTAATAAAATTGCATTCAYGAGCAATTAATAAGTCAGTTCTTACTCATGAAGGTTTCTTTACAATAGACTGCATTTAAGAAGCCAGACTGATCACTCTAGTTATCAGACCAGGATTAAGCAAGGACAAAAAATGACTGATCATAAAACGCACAGCTTGTATTAGATGATTTGCATACTACCTGACCTAAGGGCTTATATAGGTTAGGCTGTAAAATCAAAGCACCTTAAAAAGACCAGTTTCTATTCCCTCAGTCAAGCTGTATTTAAACAGATCATCTAAAAACACCRATGCTCCTTTAGATGAATAAAATTTCAGGTAATTGTTAAGATAAAGGGCAAGAAATTGTTGGAGGYTTTYTTKKTKKTKRWTTYYTTTTTTTTGCCATTTTTGCTCATCTTTAATACAAATYGTCTACCTAAATTTATGATCAAATTAAACGGCAGAGAGGAAACAATGGAAATTCAACTTCTTCCTCCCTTGGTGTTTAGATCTAAAAGAAGCTGTACTGACAGCGGTT
This sequence comes from Nothoprocta perdicaria, assembly GCF_003342845.1. Classification (NCBI taxonomy): domain Eukaryota; kingdom Metazoa; phylum Chordata; class Aves; order Tinamiformes; family Tinamidae; genus Nothoprocta; species Nothoprocta perdicaria. The sequence continues at coordinate 105,123 of NW_020454450.1, forward strand.
GGCACCCCTGTTGAGTTTGTTGGCAGTTACAGTGCTACGCTAACTCCAGAGTCAGTCTTCTTATTTTACATTCYGAAAAGATGACACTTTGCACTAAATTTACACTTGTTATGAATCATATGCTGCCTGTTAACATAAAAGAACAAAAACCTACTTTCACAAGGAAGAATGTGTATCTCAGTATATTTTCCAAATATACTTAAGCATTCRGAAATGTCACTTCATGTCTGGATGTGCAAAAAAGCGATAGGAGAAGTAAGGATATGAAAGAGCAAATTCTTGGTTATGGGCCAGCTTGTGATTAATTCTTTCAGGCTCATTTTTTTCCCCCCATTAGAGGAAAATATAATATAGCAATAATCAAAACACTTCCACTTCCAGACATGGACAAAGTTCAGCATCTCCTTTTCCATACCTTACAACCCTGAAGAAACACAAATTCATGAAATTGCCTTTCATTGGGCCAAACCTACTAAGTGCAGGTACNAAGCTTCCAGTTTAAACATAAGCATCCAAAGCTTCTTCTCAATTCAGCCATATATACCAAAGATACAGAACTCCAGTACTACTTTTGCATATAAATCATATTTCGTTGCTCAAAACTTTTCAAAAGAACACTGTAATTAATCTCTGTCAGAGCTACGGCCTACTTCTTGCTGTTATGTTGGCTGAGCACCTCCAAAGCAAGAGTATTCAATCTGTGTATGATGCCTCAGGGAGGAGGTGTATTTTGGGAGAAGAAAAACAAAMGGAGATAAATAGCTATTTACATTTTAAAATTACTCACTAGGTTAACTGCCTTACAGGACATGAAGTTCTTGAAGCTACTCTCCAATAACACTTTTTCAGGAAAAAAAAAATCCCCCCTCACAGCTTAAATACATGCAACAAAAGTAGTACTGCTTTGGCTCAGAAATAAATACATAAAATAAAAAAGAGACATTCATCGAATGATCCATGCACCTGATGCAGTGACAACACCAGGACATAATCTGACACTTCTGTAACAGATTGCTCATTAATATGCTTCATTTCTCAGTGCCTCCTCATGGAAGAAGTTACCTTAGAGGATTTTACTGTGTTGACAGAAACACATAGGTTGCACAAAGCCACTAAAGCACCTGTTTCTACAAGCTTTATTCTAGGGTACAGTCTACACAATCTTTTATGGTCAGTTCAAGAGTTAATAATGCATTTGCATTAATAATGTATTGCATACATCACGATTGAAACATGCTACATACTGGTAAATGGAAACTATTTCAAGAGTATACCTTTTTTTTACTTACACTGTAACTAATATAATAATTACATTATTACACTATATTTGTGCACCTATTTTATGGGTAATGCACTTGTCTTCCTATAAATTTCTTGCACTTACAGTGTCGACTTTAAATTTTCACCAAGAAGTGAGAGAGTGAAAATGTTTCTTGGTCACTCAAGGCACCAGAAGTCTCTTCCCTGGACTAAAACAGACCGTAGATAACAAGCTCTTTATCCTATGAGATTTACCACACAACCAAGCTTTTCAAACAACTGTAGCAGCTATTTCAAAAAGCCTATATAAACAGAATAGCCTAGTTTTTTTACCCACCATCTTCTCTTTTTCAAAGTTTTAATTTTCTGCCATTCTTGCTGAATTTGACAATTGATGAGAAAAAAGGACAGGAACACTTGCATAGGTTAAACGGACATGAGGACACGCAAACACAAAGGTGCAGGCAAGAATTTGCTCCTAAGATTCATAAAAAAAAGCATGCAGTGTAAAGTACTACTGTATTACAAATTAAATAACACATTGTGAGAAAAAAAAATGATATAGAATTATTTTATGAAAAGTCTTTAGATTCAGTATTCCATTGGCCATCTTAATGATAAATAAATAGCATACTGCAAGGACAGAGTAACTATGAACTCTGAAATCATGAATGAGAAGACAGGGGGCATCACTTGACAAATTTTAGAGACCTGTGTGCAAATGAGTCTTTCGATAAGATCAGTAGCTTTCTTTTGGACCAAGTTCTCTGTAATTCAATCCATCCATATGTAACAAATGGTCCAGCTAAAAAAAACTGCAGGGGATTTATTTTCCTTTACTTCCCTGTGGAAATTTCCAACTGCTTAATAAAATATAGAGAATAGTTCTCGTAAGATCAAACAAGCTCGACTTTGCAGGGGATAATTGCATCAACTCTGAGTATGTGAGCAGGCTGCTTCCTCAATGACATGCTAAGAAGTAGATTTCAAATGCTTCCTGGTACAAAGAATGCCAAATTATACACATTTTAAGTCCAAAAGGATTTTTCTCCTTCACTTAGCCTAAAGAGAAGAGACCAACTTTCTCAGCATCTGAGAGGGGTCTTAGCATCTGGGGTCTCAGCAATGAGAAGGAAAAGCAGAAGAGGAAGCTAAAGGAAATGCTAAAAAAGAACGAAGCAGACAGGAAAAAAATAAATCCACATAATCCCCAGGAAATTCCCAAGCAAACTATAAGAAATATAGTTCATATTTTATGTATTTTACATTCACATATTCCCATAAGACCTATGTGTTTTAGACCACGTCCTGTTGTCCAGGCAGAACTCTACTAGGATGACACCTTAAGATGCCAAAAGCTTTCAGGTACCAAGACAACAGTAAGGTGCCCTCATTTTCTACTTTAAAAATCAGTTGTTACAATTTCCACATAAAATCAACAAGTTAAATTGAGATTTTCTATACTGTTTGATTGGGAGGAAGTTATAGAAATAAGCAGCCCTGTTCACAAGGACTTCTTAAGTCTCCACTGAGAAAGGAAACTTCTAGTTAGGAGAATTTTTCTTCAGTTCTCGGCTGTTTTACGAATCTTGCATGAAGTACAAATTTTCAGGTTACATTTGCAGTTTACAAAGTAAGGATTGGCTTATTCTCCTATGACAAGGTGACTTACCTTTATTTGCCTGGAGAAAAGGTTCTCTGAGATTCAGGAAAACAGTATTACAATTCCTGTGAAACCATCATGAACTGTGACAGCTGTTTGACTCCAGGGAAAGTTTATGAAAATAAGGGTCAGAAATAAATTGAATTCACAGTTTGTTTTTCATAAAACAATAAGAGTCTAACGTAAGTTGTACTTACAATTTGGTTTTCATAAAACAAAAACTTTTATAAAACAAAACAATTAAAATTACACCTAAGAAAAACTGTCCAGGTCTGGCCATCTAAATCTAAAATACAGATACATTGTTTCTGAATCACATCCATTAGACTCAATCAAAACCCTGGAATTATTATTCACTCAGAAAACTTGGTCATTTTGGAAGAAACACTGTTTTAGCCAAGTCCAGTAAAACAGAGCTAGTACCAGGTCAACCTTCATGCCAATTCTCAGAGGTTTTCATGCACTCCTGCACAGCACACTCATAGCTGCTCATTCAACGATTTTAAATGAACACATTTCAGATCTAAAACTAAGAAATGTCAAGTATCAATCAGCAATTATTCTTTTTAAAATAGTTTTTAAACATTTCTTTATTAGAGAAGAAAAAGTGAGTCACAAACATCTTACGGACTAATCTGTTGATAATTACATAAATTATTTATTTTTTTACACAGAGCCTGAGCTCTTTACCTTCGCTGAAGGTAACAAGATTTTTTATTTTATTATGGTAGTGAAGAACACTTTCAGAACACCGAAGGAACAGTGGTGAAACACACACAGACATGCATATGCAAATGCATTCAAAGCTATTTCAGAGTTGCTTTGCTTGGCAATTTAGTTTCTTGCAACAAGTCATATTAAGATATTGCAAGGCTGCTGAATGCTATAAGCAGAAGACAAGATCAGCTGATAGATTCACTGGAACTACCAGAGATTATCTCACTATAGTACCAATAAATCTTAAGAAATGACTTTTCTAAAGACTATTTATATTCATTGTTATAACCCAAATATACTAGAGATTTTAGTTATTTTTGATTTAGAAAGCAACCTAAAAATATAAATGTTTGCTACAGAAAACTCCTGCAGAGCTTCCAGAGCTCTCCTTACTAGTAGTGGTAATCATCTAGAGATTAGACCTCACCGAAGTGAATGGGAATAGAACCGATGAGTTGACCTGCTACTTTTCTACTACATTTTTCTCCCCTCCCCATTCTTCAGAACCATCACATCATTTCTTCTTTTAATCACCCTCCTTGCCTAGAAAGGAACTGATTCCATTTCTGGGAAAAGAAAGGCTTTACGGGCTGCCTTGCTATCTGCATTAATATTGCATTCTAGGACTATTAGAAATGTGTTCACTTGAGCACTAAATTAATTCCTGCACAACTAGCGTAGCTTGAGCAGTGAGTCAAAGCAGAGTGTTTCTGCTCCTTTCCCACTTACAGCAGCTCTCCCATAGCAGCACACAGGCAGAGATAGGCAGATTGCCACTTTTAAACGGAGCGACAAAATGGCAAGAAAGAAGTCACAAGGCATGAACTCGCCTGTGTGCTCCCCTCTCTTCTGACCAATTCCTAGAACAAGCCGTGGCTTTAAAGCTGCAGCAAAACACAAGGCACAAACCAGCAAWTTTAAATAAACCAGTTATCTCCAAGATAACCTTCTCTTGGTCAAACCCAGTCAAAGGATGGAAATGTTACTTAAGAAAGGAAGACAAAACGGAGCAAGAGACTGAGCAYAAAGCTTGTTTCCATAGAAATCTCATCACTTAAAACAGTGATAGAAATCACCATGGCAACTAGCCTGAAGAGTTATGATGCAGATGCAGTCTTAAAGTTTATCCCAGTTTAAGGATTTCAGGACTGGTCAGACCACTGCAGTAAGCAGTCATACCCCTCTTGGAGAAAAGGGGCCCAGTTTTGATTGATTGATGATTGTTTTTTTGATTGATGATTGTTTAATTACAGAATCGTTTTGCTGTTAGATAAGATTTATTAGTAAATTTCTCTTGTAAAGAAGAGATTTTCACACAGATAAATGATTTTTAAGTGTTGACTTCAGGTGACAGTGTCAACCAGCAGGATATTCAATATTATTATGTTTGAAAACTCTCTACAAAATAAAGAAACCTATAGAAGAGAAAAGAGTTTAAATGTATTCTATTCTCATTCTAAACAATATTCATAATATTTTGTGCATCCAATGACCATACTGTGGGAAAGTAGTAATTCCTTCCTACTCTTCTGAATCAGCTGATGTCTCTTCTGCTGCACAGTCTGAATTCTGAGTCTCAGTTGCCATTAAATCCTAATTGCATATGTGTTTCAGATTTGTTTTTATTTCTAAAGTGGTAGAGGTATAAACAATATGACAGTGACCTCCATTTGCTCACCACACTTGGAGAAAACGTTTGCTGATTAAAATGACTTTATAGTTTCCTTACTTGAACATCCACTTCACATAGTTATGACACCTTCACAGGAGGTTGCAAAGCTCTATATCTTAGAGTCTAAACAGTTCTTAACTTTCCTCCAATTTTCACAGTAGTAATTGTGCTGCTGCTGCTACCACTTTGAGGCTATGTCATGCACTAAAATGTCCTATTCTAAGCAGCTCTAGAGAAGAAATGGATTTAGCTAAACAAAATGTTGAGAATTATCTTTTCTGTGGTCCCTAAAACTCCGTCCTAGCTGTTCTATTTATGTTAGACACCAGGGAATGACTCGGTATCAACTACTAAGCATCTGCTCCATAGAAATTAGAAACTTATTAATTATATATTTGTAGCATATAACCATGAAGTCAGTATTTGGAAGCACTAACTGGTAAACTAAGAAGATCTTTATGAGTTTCTATTTCAAACACTTAGCCTGAATGGAAACAGAATATCTCAGTACAAATAATTATTTATGCCTGTGTATACTTGGCACAACTAAGTATTTGCCACATGACAATCAAAAGCTGCAAAATAAGTAAATTAAGAAATAAATGGCCATCTTAGTTTTGGCCTAAATTATTGCATATCATTASCTCAATATTTAGTTTTTGTTATGCAGAAATAGTATTCCAATAGCTCTAGAAAACCACCATATTTAGCATGTGACAGGGCAGGAAGAAGTACAAAAGCCTTTTTCCAAAGCAGATTGATTTAATCTAATTGGATGCCATTGTATTCCTCTTTATTGTTCTAAATGACATTTTAAACATATCAGTTCAAAAAGAGATGGAAATTTTTAGTCATACCACAATGATTTTTAAATCTTATATTTTTGTTAAACAATGTGCCAGCTAGTTTCTGAGATGCTATATAAAGCACATACACCGTGTAGCTTCTTTTTCCTTATATTTTTATTGTAATTAAGAGAAAGTGAAATTTAAAAATGAAGTATTTTTGCTTTTATCAACAATAGCCGTTTTCTCATTCAGTTAAGAACATTTTACCTATCATTTTACCTCAAAAAGACAGAAAATTCTTTATCTTGCTAAAGATTTTAATGAGTTAGAAACGTTAAAATATCAGATAAACAATTTTTTAATAAACTTTTCAGAATAAAGGAGGTGGTTTCTTTTGTTTTGTCCTTCCTGTTGGACAGCTTAAGCCTTTGTGGTAGTAGATGGAGATTTTTTTCATGATTAATGACAGTAGTTAATTGCCATTGAGCTGTCTGCAACTGCTATGACTTATAAAATCTGTACCTTATCTGCAGGGTGTTTACATCCCTTCTCATGCACTTGGTTGTGCTTAGGAGTTGAAGCCTTGACTAAAAGTGAAGCAGAGTGCAGGAGGTCTTTTCTAGTGAGGAAATCCTCACTGGAGAGCTGCCAGGCTTAGCTTTCACTCCAGTTTAAATATATTATTTATTTCTTCTTAGGGAATGTATTTGGGTGGAAACAGATGAAAAATTACTGTACTTAACCACCAGCCAGCTTCTCATTAATAGACACTGATTTTTTTTTCTCAGCAAGTCTAACAAGCCACCTATGCAGACCTACATAGTCACTGTCACATTCTGCCTCCTGAGGCAGTTCTTTATCTCTTTTTAGAAGCTTCCTGATAAAAGTTTCAGTAATGAACATATAGTTCATTTTCAATGCATAATTTCTAACTTTATTTAGAAGGATGAATGATTTGAGGCCTTTAACTACAAAGAAAGTAAATCACAGTCTTGGGCTAGACCCAAGAGAAAAGCATGTTAGTCCTTCCACATCAGTATAATAATTTTCAAGCTAGATTTCATGAGGTGGAAGGGAACAGTGAAGAAATCCACACTCACTGTACACAGGAGAAATTGCCACTTTGGAACCACAGGTACTGACATATATAACAATGCTACTCTTCAAGAGACCTTAGGTAGGATCTTGTGGTGAGCAATACAACTTTTATTCCAGGGATGTACCACTCATAGGTAAAAYTTCTGGAACTAGAGAAGTACTTCATTTTTTATAAGACTAGAGCAAGTTATTAACTGATTATGTTCAAAAGCAGGCATGTAGTAGCCTTTCAGGACTCTGCCCTGTTTGCCTGCAGAACCACATATGCCACAGGGAATCTTGAATAGTACTTTAGGTGGGAAAACAGCTAATGAATTCAATTAAGCCACCCTTTGTCTTGGAAACTGATGCAAAATCTTTATTTTACTGATCCTCATCTGGTGAAATATCCTATTTCACCAGAAATAGCTCCTGGAAGCTAATGTAAACTTAGCACAACACACACTTGACACTGCTAGTCAAGAGTCATCCAGTGTAGAATGACACTTGGAGGGAAGGTAGCTGTCAAAGTCACTTTTTTTATGTCCATTATCAAAATTGGAGGTTCAGAATGATGASAAAACTGCCACCCAGTCTATGTCATTCAGTAACCTACAGAAACCACATCARCATTTATCACTTGGTACTTATAAATGTCTTCATAAAATTCCAACCAGAACCTGTCACCCTTAGATCAAATAACGCAGACAAGAAACAAAGTTTTAACCTGTTTAAAAATGATCTCTTATCCTGAAAGGTTTGAGGAAGCAAATCTACTGCCTACCTTGTGCCTGAGAGAAACAGCCATAATAATCCATTAAGCCAACAGCCATTTTCCCAATAAACTGAACCAGATCAAGCACACTACACATTAGTACCAGAAAGAGCTCTGCAGATGGTCAAGTAATATTAATCAAATAAATAACACATGCTAGCAGCAAAAAAAAAAAAAAAAAACCCACAGATTCTGTGGTTTTAGATGCAAAGACCAGATTCTGTGCATCTAACTAAACTATATATCATATATATGAAATATATATGTATTTCAGTGTATATATGTGAGTATCTGAAATAACATGCTCAAGGATATTTTCCTGCTATAACACACTTACGATTAAATACTATTTAGGCACATCTTCTCATTTGTTAGCAGCCTTTCAAGGAGCTTTTCAGAGAAGAAAGGTTAATGTGCACTTGGAATTACCCCATTGATTTGTCACCTCACATTTATAYGGTTAAGTCTGTCACAGGAACCAATACATATTTAACACCATTTGAGTAAAGGCTTAGCAATATCCTATGCCATATCATTTGGCAGAGGTCACTAAAGTTTTGAAGTCAGCCTTTCAAATCCACTGTATGAGGCTATTAAATCCAAGTGTTTAAAACAAGATCTTATTAAGATTACATAGCTAGCCTAAGGATGCATACTACTTTACCTACAAAGCACTGCAAAGGGTCTTAGGCAGTTTCATATGAATTCTGATTTCAAAGATTCMCTGCTTGAAAGTCTTAATTAGGCAGCTGTATCCTAATGGACTGTTAAGTCTCCTCTGAACTCAAATTTCCTGAGCATCTTGCCAGTCAAAAATACTTTATTCTTCATACGTTTTCAGTTTAGGCTATTTTGCTCTCCTAAATCACCCTCAAATTATTTCTGTCGGCAGTGCGTCAGTAACAGACTTTCAAGTTGAAACCTCTCATTTAAGTAAAAGACATGTTGAGAGCCTTGTATTTTTGGACCAGCAAAATAGAGAACATCGCCATTAAATTAGCATTACTACCTGCAGCACTCTAAAGTTTCCTGTCATCCCTGATTGTTAGCGAGTCCTGCAAGTAAGAGCCACCATCTCACAACCTCTAGAAGACAGGGAGTTTCAATCTGCTATTTTCCATATTTTGTTTCTTCACTTTTGTCAGARTAGCCATCAAATGACATACATAGTCCCAGTTTCCTTAGGTTGATCTGTACAGGGTTCTAGCAAAAGCAAAAGATACTGTCCCTGTGACTAGAGTGGAGGATCCTGGATCAAATAAAATGAAAATTAATACATCTATCCCAAGTAACTTCTATAAATATGTATAATTTTACATAAAAATGGTTTTGTTTTTTTAATTACCCTACATGACTATGGTATGTATGGCAGTAATATATGAAATGAAATTCCCAGTGACATAGGGTTCAATAGATAGAGGAGCACTGGAAACATTTTCTTAATTAAGAAAATTCACTTAACCAAAGTTTACAATAAAATTTACAAGAGACAATTTACTTACATTTTCAACTCCCTCTTTCTCACAACTTCTAAATGTGACTTGCTCATTCTAATATGGGTCCTAGCAATGTCTTTTCACATGATGTTATTTACTATTTCTAAGTAGCAACTTTCTCCAGTTTAATCCACAAAATAAAAATGCGCAAAATTCATGAACTAAATCAGATGAAACTTTATTTCTTTCTGACCTATAACTCTCTGGTTAAGTACTTGGTCTTAAAACACAGTTTCAAAACACTTTGCGTCCTCTCAATAGTTTCTACCAGAAAGGGTACTACTGTAATTTCCTTACTTTAGAATATTTTAGAGAAAAAATACTCTCAGTTATACCTGCTTAARTTGTCCCACCTCAAGAAAAGTTAGACACTCACTGGAGTAGACTGAATCTCAGGGTTCTGCTTGTTAGGGATAGTCTTCCTGGGTTCCATTTCTCTAATCAATTTATCATATTAATATATTCTGTCCAACCAAGTGAATATTTACATTTCCTAGGGAAACCCATGAGATTAGAACAGCTTCATTAGGAGAGAATTAAAAATTCATTTCTCCCTTAATGCCTAATACAGCATAATATTAAAGGGTATTTTAAATGTCTTTAGAGATGGGACATTTCAATTTCCTGAAACAAAGAGGAAATTGAATTGGTCATTTACATCCCCTTATGGATATTCTTAGTCTTACATTGTCTTGCTTATCTATATATAAAAAACATTGTTTTGAGAGGAAGTAATTCCCTAACCAAAAAGTTTCTAATTTCACACATTATCAACAAAATAAGCACACGGTTTTAAGTGCATTTATGTTATGCATTTATGGTCCTTCTTTTGAAATTTATCCAGTAAGGCATAGAGGAGGCATTTAATACAACTACTAGAAAATAAATAAGTATTTAAAAGAAAAACTGCTAAAAATGCTACATGGAAACATTACAGCCAGCAGGACTATGCAAATCAGATGTGTCACTTAAGTCCAAGAACATAGTTAAATGCACCCAAAAGCCATTAAATTCCTCTTTGATCAGAGTACTGAATACTTAATTAGAGGGAAATGCTGCTGATTCTGTAAGAATAAATTCACTTTCCCAATTATTTTTTCCCCTTTCTCTCTCTCTCTTTTTTTTTTTTTTTTTTTAAATAAAAGCATTCAAAAAGGCAACTGTACTAGCACTACTGGTGACCTGCTATGTAATACAAGACTACTATACACAAGCAGCTGAAGATAACTTCTTTCATCATCATTTCATCTAGACAGTGTTCCAAAATGGTGCTTTCTAAACAAACTATAAAAAGAACCCTCTTTATCAAACTGTGATGAAAAAAGCCCTTCTCATATGAACAAAAAAACAATGCTGAAAAGAGAAGTCTTGATGAATCATTAGTCCTTCAGTGCACTTTTTAGTTTACAAACTCCACAACAGGAAAAAAAAAAGGTCCTAGCAGATTTTATTAATTAATTCTTGAAAAACCTTATCCCACAAGCAGGTACGATCATATAAGGAAAAAAACCAACCAACCAACGGGAACAGGATATAGTATTAACAAATGCAAGTGAACCTTTGGTTAAATTACTGATATCCATAGCATATAACCAATATAAGTTATTTAAGCACTCTGCCTCTCTATAGAGGATTTCAAGGTTTTAAAGCCTCTATATAAAAAGCCTCTATATAAAAAAATTTAATTAAGAATTAAATTTTTAAAAAGTTAAAAAAAAATGCTCAAACGATAGAAAAAATCATACAGACTGCAGCAAACCATGAAACTTCTCAGAGGAGAAGTCATATGCGATGATAAATGTCATTAGAGAATGTAGAATTAATAGCCCTCATTAAAAGCATCTGGAGAATTTCACTACCATGATAATTGTGTCCAGTCTAGAATGTCCAAGTAGAAATAAAGGTTAAGGTCTCTTCTGCTGTCTTTAAATTTTGCTGAATTAACTTTTAAACGCAATTTTCTTGTGTCGCATAGTTACAAAAGATATCTAAACTATGATCTGGGTCAAGGATAATGGCAAACACTAGATTAAAATGCATTATCTTACCGTGATACTAGTCAAAATAAGAAAACCTCAAGCTGTGTATTTTGACAAAGAATGCCAGGAAAAAAATGCCTGCAGGATTTACGAGTTAAAAGCGATACTTTTGGTAATTCATGTTTTAGATGTACACTGAATCTCTATATCAGATTTCATATCTTGATTTTCACTTAATAAGAATTGCTTTGATATGCTGTAAAAGCTACTGTAAGCAGCTAAACTAGATAAGACCTACATTAATGGAAATGACATTATTAAAAAAGAAAATTACAGTTTTCCAAGTCCTGTCGGAGGTGCTATCCAGTTTAAAGACAAAAGAAAACATCCAATAAGCTATTTTCCTTCAACTCATTTCCTGCATCAAGCTAGACTTCAGCTGATTAAAGAACATCTCTAAATAGCACCAATTAATTTGAATTTCATTAATGCTTCCTTATTTTTCTTTTTAAGAACACCTACTAGATTATATATTTTACTTGCTGTTCCTAAGTACTGCACAAAAATAAGAATTAAACACATATTTGCTCGAGCAAAGGAATTCACAGAAATTGTAAGAAAACATAAAGCTTCTCTGTCAGAGGATAAATCACTTCTGTCATGTGGTGAGCCATAACTGTCACATGCAGTAMCAGACTATGCACTAGTGCAGAATAACCCCACGTCACATGTCAACTCATGATGAGTCTTAAATGGAAGAATTTGGACAAATTTAGGAGGAGAGTAGCCATGAGTCTTCAGATTACAAGGATTTGGTATCTCAATGTAGTATGGATAAAAAAAGTTGTGCAAGTCATAGCTGGTGTATCTTGAGGTGTATGTCGTCATCACTGTTTTCACAGAAGGACTTCTTGCAGATGAGCAATGCACAGGAATATCAGCACTGAGCAAAACACAGGGAATAAGACTGACTGCAGAGCATGCTCCATCTCAGTGAGGTCCTATACCTGAGAGCTGTCTCAAGGCTAAAACCTTTGACTTAGATGTTTTTTAYCCCAGCATCCGCCCTTCCCTTGAGAAGCGCAGGCCAGGTCTCAAAGCGTGGCAGCATGGGCAGTGCTCGTGTGCCAGTGAACTCTGAAACAGGACATGGGTCTAAGGAGAGGCAGTTCAAGTCATCAGGGCAGACGCTAAGCTCTATCAGACCTTCCTCTAAACCTCCTCTGGGGTAAAGGTGGCCAAGACTGAGGTCCCAACACAGTTGTGCAGGACAAGCTTGTCTTGGGGCTACTGGGACCTAGCCAGTAGGAACCATCATGTCAATCAATGACAAAAAGTATGAAGCCCACTCTCCTCCCACTTCCTTTAATTCTTTTGTTATTATTATTWAAGTCTTCATGAATTCACAAAAAATGAGGTTTATTTCACATAGGACACTGCTTGGCAAATGTAAGAGATCACAGCAAACTGACAGATGGAGTCAGGGGAGGAGACCCATTGATGTCTCAGGTGGCAGCTCAACACCAAGGACACAAGGCCCATCTCATCTGAGGGTACAGAGGCTGCTCTCCCTCACTGTGGGCTAATGGCCCGAGCCTGTAGAAGATATCCTTAATTCTATTAAGGAAAAAGTAAAAAAGGGATTATTTGGTATTGGCTTTCTAAAAAGCAAATCCAGCAAAAGAATTTTGAGTGCAGAAAAAATACTGAAAATGTTAAAAAAAAAAAGTGTGTACTGTTTCCAATAAAACACTAAAGAATCTCTCAGAACATCAGCAACCTAATTTAGTCATTTGTATGCCTATTAACACGCTGACATATGACATAAGCAGTTAAAAAATGGAATAGCTCTAAAGGGAGGTAGAAACCCCAGATTTGGTCTCTGATGACACACCTGCTTTCCCTTGTCCCCTCATTCGGGGAACGGAAGCATTGGGCAATAGGATTAGAAGTACTGAACAGGAAATGTGCTGAAATTGGAAACATATTTCTCAAGGTCATTGATTAAAAATCAGTCATTTCACTTTCACTGATCAAGCACCCTTCAAATGCAATTTATCAAACTCAGAAAGAATAAGATCAGACATATCTTCTCTAGACCGGATAATATTGGACATAAAATAATCTAAAAGGTGTAAGTCTCTCAAGCACAATTCCCCATTAATTTAGGGGGRAAAAAAAAGCTACCTAATAAATGAGGTAAAAACTTAAACACCCTCATGCAATAGCAAAAACAGTGCTCCTACAGTAGTATCCTATAGATGCCTTTGTTTGTAAAGGCATGACATCATTCCAATTTACAGTCAAGGACAAGTGATGATTTTCAAATAATTGGTACGTACAGCCTTGAGAAGCTCAAGATACATTCTAAAGCGCTTCACATCTCCATTAATATATTCAGAAAGGCAGTTCAACAGCCTCAAATAAATATGGAAGAAATTTATAGTTCTGCAAGTCAACTCTAAGTCTACTTAACCAGAAAAGGGGAGCTATTCATGTGTAGGGAAGCAAATAAGGGAAATAAGAATGGAGAGATGAAGATTRCAAGCATCTTTACCATCAACACACACATGTGTGTAAGGAAAAGTAGAAGCATTAGGAATCCATGACAAAGTTCAGCTTTTCACATGAAACCATCATCTCTCTTGACACAATTCCTACCAGTAGACATTCCAAATCTCCCCGCCTCCAAGGCCCACATCATTGCACTCTGACTCACCACCAACTSTTTGCCCTCTACACACCAAGGGGTAGAGAATCCATGGAAGAAACAGCACATATGCATTCATCCAACAAATCTAACATACCAGCAACCTCTTCCACCCACTAGCACAGAGAACATCTGCTAGTAGCACAAGGAATACAAGTGGATCCCTCTCAGTTTTCATGATTTTTCTTAAAGACATAAATCTGAACACATGAGCTTCATCCCAGTCACTGAAGGAAGTATCTGGCTTTCCTGCTGTTGTTCTTCCCACCACATTTCACCTTTTTTTATCCACTGCCACTTGCTTTGYACTGATAGCAGCAGGACAATTCCTGCACCTACCATCCACAAGCACTCAGCATGGAGAAAATGCTGAGGAAAGCTCAGGGAAAGAGGACAGGAGGAAACACTCACCTTAAAACAGCATGTTTTGACTCTAGGCTCTAATGACATGGAGATTAGGCCCAGATAACAGCATGATTTCGGTTTTAGCATTTCATTTAGACTACGGCTAACAAAATTAAGGAACAGGTGAGAGGTTACAATAATTAACTTGMTCATTCACAAATTACATTTGCAACTCTCATAATTCGAAGTAATTAACCATAAGTGGCTTAGCTCTTCATGAGGACAAGGGTGGGAGCTGAAGTGCTGCAGTCTCAACGCCATCACTGCTGGAAACAACAGATTAACAAGTCAGCAGCACATGCTGAATTTAGATCTAAGACTTGTGATAACTCCAGCTAATACAGAATTCAGATTTATCAAAGAAACATATTAGCGAACAGTCGTAACTTGTAGCCGAGTTACATGTTTCAGGTAAAATGGGATAAACCAGGATATGTAAGAGAGCCCTCTTGTTTCTTTCTTTTTTTTCCCCCACTGTGTCATCTAACCTATGGCAAGTGTACCACATCTTGTTAGACTATTTAAAAAAAAACACACCACATTCTAGTTACTGATATTCAATCATTTGCTCTTCAATTTTAAAGTAACTTGCTTCCTATCCTGACAAAAAATTAAGCAGAAGGTTAGATATATTAAAGTCACCGCCATGTAGAAAGCAAAGCTGCAGCCTGCTTGGCTGCATGTGTTTACATGCACTATTATAGTTTAATTTACTTCCTAATTTCTAAAGCAATGTCTTTTTCCTCCTCTGTCATTTATTTTGAATGCATCATGTACACAGTTGCTGATTAYTTTTCTGCTAGGGATTTTAGCCATCTGTGCTAACACAGTTGCTGAGAGAGTTGTATACAATAGGAAAAAGAGATAACAGCCATTTAACATGAAACAACAATAAAAGATCTAAATTTGTAAACCCCAACTTTGCCTACAGTTTATGATTAATGAGGACTAGTGCTTACTGAAAGCTGATTATGTGTTTCATTCTGTGTGAAGCCTGAGGGGATGAAGCTTAAAACACTGAAATCCTTCAATTTAATATCCTTCTCAAATTAACTTTGCGGATTGAACCACTGAGTCAGCACAACCCACACTGCAAAAGCCAGGCTGATTTTTCCTTTGTCTCAATGGAGAATCATTTGAGATGCTCCGTGATGCAAGACATAACATCAGCCCCAAATACTGCATTTTTTTTGAATGCAAAGATCCACCAAGCTCAAAGTACGCTATAGAGAACTTAGCAGCTGTCTAGGGGACTGTGCTGTCCTCCAGACCATGTCCCTGGGCATAGAGACCACTCCAGCTTGTCTGCATTGCTCTTACTACTGTGCTGCTTTGTCTCTGCACTCTGTTTGGTTCCTAGTGCATCCATCCCTGGCCATGCCTGGCTCCAGGCAGTGAGCGGGTGAGCAGAAGAGTGTCAGAAATGAAAAACAAACATAAAGCTGGAAGTAGCAAAAACAATTAAAACCTACAGTGTACCTTGTATCCAGAAAATGAATTCATTGCCTTTCTTGTGTAATGCTCTGTCAAACCTCCTGACGGGAGACCCAAATAGCCAAGACTACACATTAAATCATACAGCTCAGAGCAAGAAAACAAAACTACATCCCATTTTAAGAAGCTGTTCAATAAAAAGAAAAAAAATAAGGTGCCAAATTACCTCTATTACTACTTTTTAAATCTCCCATGAATGTTTATCTGCAATTTTTTTTGTTTGTTGTTTTTGCAAAAGGAGATGTTTTCAAAGGAAACTGTTTGCAGTAGCTTAAAGCTGGAACAATCTTATTTTCAGCATTTCTATTTTATATGGCATTTCCAGACAAGAGCATTGAAGAGGCAATATCCTCAATATTCAATGAGAGAATCAAAGCTGTGCTGGTCAAGACTACCCCTACCCTTCAGCCCTCAAAAATGGAATAGAGACTTAATTTTATTTAAAAAAAAAATCATAGGCAGACAGACAGAGGAAACATTAGGTCTGTTTTGCACACTGACAGCATTTTTTGTAGCTGTGCACTGTGAATATCTCAGAAAGGGAGAAATGTCACASTGACCTCCAAGAAATTCAATTCCCTTATTGCTATCAAACTAGAAGCTATACCTGATCCCACTATTTATTAGTTTTCATTGCTTTCTTGTGGGTTCCACTTCTCCCTGCTTCCTGCCTCTCACAGCACACTTCAAGCAATACAACTTCCTTAACTTGTGTGCAATCATGCTCAGTTTGTGARGGAGAACCTTCAGCTATTAGAAATTAACATAGTTGCTTTGCTATGATCTGAAATGGAAAACAGCCTAGGATGACAGACATTAGAGTTTCCTGTAGACATTTGCTTGAATATATGATATTTGATGACCAGTGCAGAAGCTGGTAGCCAGTTGCTTTTATTTTATGCAGCTTCAGCAGAGCTACAAGAGCTTAAACTTCCCTTTTTAAAGCAAGACTCCTACTTCCACTTTACCAATTTCTTCCTGATAGCAGTTGTTGCCTAAGTAATAGTGGGAGGAATAAAAATTAATGCTGATGACAAAGCACCATGTCCCATTATCTTAACGAGTAACTTATTGAGTTCAGCTTCCTCTGAAACTAGTTCTAGTCTTAGTATTAAGTAGGCCTAAGCCTTGGCTACTTAAGTCACAGATGACTGTAAAGCATCATCTGTGGTTCTACACACACACACACGCACACACACACACACGCTAAGAATACTACTTCAGGACAGAGGGGCTATTTCCAGCATTTAAGACATTAAATACATTATATATTTAAAAGTGTGTATACCTTTTTTAAAAATATATTCTAAGGCATGAAGAGTTCAAGACAGAAAGAGTTTACCAGTACATCTAGTTCATCTTCCTTTACCTTTTTTCCCCCTCTCTCAACAGTTGCCCTGAAAAGGCATTTCACTGCATTACTAGGGAGCTGCGATTGATATCCAGAAAATACCAGATTAAGCAGAAATACTGCCAGTTTAAACTCAGCTAGGCTACAACTACGAAAACACTGTTTAAAAATATCCAGCATAATGTGCTCATTGCTATGGATGACATGAAGTCACAGGTCCTACGAGTTCTTCTGGGTCAGCAATCAAATCCAAATTGGAGACTGGCCACTACATATATTTTCTGGGCACTGTAGAAGGGCTAATTTTCTGTGCTAAGTAGAAGGGCTGTCGGAGCAGCAGCATAACAGATGAGCTGYAATAATCATAAACCAAGTGGATATGGCTTCTAAATAGACACTGAGAGTATGGGGAAGGGAGAGGGTGATAAAGCGTGCACGTGAGCACCACAGTGCACTTCCATAAAGAGGCTGATTAAACAGMTTGCTATCACTAAAAAAATAGGTTATCCCACCCAGCTCAGCTTCATTCACAGTCTTGCTATTTTCTTTGCTCAACCGCAGCATTTTCTGACCCTATTAAACTGCCTGCAGTGAGCCAGCAGAAGATCAAAAGTAAATGGTTTCCCACCTGTGCAGTGAGTGCAAAGGCACAGGAAGGAGGGAGGAAGAAAAGCACCAGGAAGATCTGCAGCGAGCCCAGCCTGAAACCTAAATCATCATCCTTGTGGAATAGGTCCTTTGCAGTGCCTTGGGGRCTGTAGGAAAATACGGGCCATCTCCCATGTATTCAAAGCCTCTGCTCTGCACATGCAGGAAAAAGCACTGTCTATGGGCRTAAGTTACACTTGAGCTCTCAATCTTCACAAAGTTTTGGTCTATATATTAGAGTTATTGGTTAACATAAGCATTGCACATTATGCCGATGTTCTTTCATCAATACCTACAGAATTCGCATCAACATACAATCTAGGCTGCAAACATATTACCTTAAATACATTCTCAGATCACTTCAGATAATTTTATGGAAAGGTTAATTCCATCCAGTCCTTCATACTGAGGGAGAATTACTTAGTGCCAGTAAGAAAGAGCTATGGGGAAAGACTATTTTAGCTTCTGGAAGCAAGTCTTTAGGGCAGTTTTGCCAATACATGCTAGTTTTATGGAAGGACACCAAAGCCTGTTTGAATTTACTGCTGTTTGAATAATTCAGGTGTAATTCAATACCTGAGGCCCAGGCAGTTCTGAGACTGATGATGCAGGTGAGTGCAAAACCAATCCACACAATTCTATGCTATTTCAGTGCAGAAGTAAGTTTTACACAGAATCTTGAAGATTTACACAAGTTTGAACCATTAAAAAGCAATCCCATCTTATGGAAAGTTAGCAATASCTATGATAAAGATTAGTAACAACTTGTGATTCTTCATACAGATTTTTTTAGCAATTATAATAAGAAAATATTGCCCTCCCGCAATATTATACAAACTTATCTAACTTCTAAGTTTCAGAGTTACAGAAAGATTTTTTTTTTTTCTATCAGGAAAGAGCAAATGAAATATTACGGATTTTTTTTTTTTTTTGGTAAAAGTTAACATTCTGTAACAATTCAATTTATAATAGAATAATCTTGGAAGTATCCATGCAGATGTCTATTTTGAAGAGTTCTTTAGTTAAACAATAACTAATTGCACAGATCAAGCAATTTTAGCGCTTTGGTTTTAGCATCATAAAAATAACACACAGACTACCAGTTAATTTCAAAATCAGTCTTCAGAGTGAGGCAAAATCATAACTTTTTTTTTTTTTTTTTTAATAATGCATGGACTGTTACCAAGCAGTGTTTGCAATATATGTTCATTAATTAAACAAACACACTGGGGACAAAAAAAGAATTTAATTTATATGCTGTCCATCACACCACCTTAAGTTTTGTTACTCTATCCATATTTTCCTACAATCACTATTCACTCTGATACTATATTGCTAGATTGATACAATTGCATCAAAAAAGATATAAAGTTTATAAGATCACAGTCATACCTGTCACTTTGCTATTACAATAAAAAATAGARCACAGTTTTGTTTGATGATTTCCTTATTTCACAAGCGCACTACTTCATAATAGCTGCATTCATTAAACATTAACATTCTAACAGAATCTAATATTTTATCAACTCTTTAAAGTAATTGGAGAATGCTTTTGTAATTTGCTTCTAAAATGTTAAATCATGCACATTTATTTTGTTAAGGCTACCTATATGACTATTGCTTACTATTGTTTAATACTTCCATAGCTCTGTGTAAAATCCTGAAACCTAATTACGTAATTTCTGTCTTTTCTGTAAGAATAAAAGAATTAGCCATGATGCCTTCAGAAACATTTTTTTTTCCTGGTTTAACATTTCATATATATGTGCATACACATACACACACATATATGCATGAGCTTTCACTGGAAAATAAAAATTAAYTACAGTCTGTTCAAGAGCAATGAAAAGGTTGTCTGAATGATTGATAATTATTGATCTAATGAGGGCTTAGTCTCCACACTGACCATCCAACAGCTATTTTGTAAAAGTTCCTATACTTAAAAGTGCATTTACTCAGTTTCCACTACAAATTATTCCTATCATTTCTACTAGTTTTTTTGAAAGCTTCTAATGTCCTGGTAGTGCAGCATGACCAGGCAGTTTGTTTGAAGCACAAAGAGAGAAGCAGAGACCCCAAGAACCTGCCACAAGCCCCAGGTATATCCCAACCAAACTGGTAGCATTCCTGCACACCCTGGCCCAGGTTCCAGGTCCACGTTAGGAAGCTTTCTAGGACAGAGMAACCCACGTCAGCCATAGCTCCCAGGACAAGTTGAAATTTCTTTTGCTCCTTMAAAAGAATCAGAACTTCTCTATCTGAAAAATGAGTTGAGATTTTTGAACTCACAAAATGGAAACACTTGAGAATCACTAAATTTTACAGTTTGCCTCACTTCTCCTTAGATAAGTTCCTTATTTGATTTGTTCCAAAACAAAAGACAGAAGAAAAGAACRCCTGAATAACAAGTCAAAAGCGAAAATCAGATAATGTGGGAAAGGGCTGCAGGCAGCAGGAGATCCAACAAGACATCCCACACTGAACTATTGTATAAGAGATTTGCAGACAGTAATAAAAAAAGAATAGTAATCATAGCACAGGAATAACTATCAAAAATAGGTGTACGAAGTATGARAATCTACCTCAGTAATAAGAGCAAGGGCTCCTATTTCTTATTCGTGAGAATAAAACAAAATGTGATCATATGGCAAGCCTGACAYAATTCTTTCCCTCTCCTGTCATGAGCTAGGAAGCTTCTGATTAAACCCAAATCCTTAGAGCACAAATTAAGAGAGTCATCTGAAGATTCAGAATTGATTCTCAATAAGTCTTGTAGCACTGGAGGGACTCCAAAGGCCGCAGCTATATTTAAAACCAGAGAGATGACTCAGGCAATCTCCAYTCCATCAGTCCAGTCCAAATCCCAATAAAAGAACAGGAATGCCCAACCCAGACCTATTAATAAAGCTTTTAGTAAGATTATATAGATTAAAAAACAGGTTTATGGCAGATAGAACCTATCAAAGCTGCTTGATAATTCATTTGGCAAGAATTTGGAGTGGGAGGTGGAGAGATGCATAACAGTTTTGAGGTGTGCAGATGAGATCTTTGACATTTTAGCGAGCTTGCAGTGACCTGCCTGGGTCACTTAGCCAGGCTCCACTTCTTATGGATTACTGTAACAAGAGGATCCCCAAGGAGTTATTAATGGTGTCACTATAGGAAACAAAATACAGCTATGATGCACAGCTCATTTCTATTGCCTTTGTGGAAGACTTTAAATAGTGAATTCTAATACAGAGGAGCACTAACACAACGGCAGGCTTCTATAGGTTATTTTATGATTAATATGAAAGCCCATACTGAGTGACATAGTGTTTAATAGGGACTAGAATTCAACTTCCCAACATTTTAGACTTGTATCCTGTGTTTTAGGTACCATCTGAGAAATCTGTATTTTATATTCACTCCTCCATCAGCTACAGAACCATTTTATAATCTGTAACTGGTTGTCCTGAAGCCAGATGTGCATAGTTAATAGGTCACATAGAAAGGGATATACCTACATTGATTTGAAGGGCCACAGAGACCCTGAGCTTGATGCTAGTGGCAAGGTGTTAGGAGACAGAAGAGTCTTCCTAATTATAACAACAAGCGAACAGTGTATTGTATTTTAAATAACTTTTCAATATCTGCAAGATTAGGGCCTACAAGATAGATGTCCCAATTTCTCAAAGGAGAGAACTAACATGTTGGTTTCACTTTAATTGCCAAAGATTTTCAGACTGGTATCCTTATTAATGAGGAAGTATAGTCCAGGTAAATCAATGAACAAGCATATTTAAAGGAAAATTGCAAATATGTTTACAATAATGCCATTTGGTTTGCAAAAGAAATTATACATTTACATGCTATTAAAGCTGAAGTCAGAAGAAAATATGCAAGAATATAAAAACAGTCAAGTATGCACATTTTGAGCACCCAGGGTAATAGAAAACTTAGGAATAATCTCTAAGAAATGAAGATAAATATGTTATACCTGGGGAAATGGTATCTTCATAGATTATGTCAAAGATGAGGACATGCATAATTGATTTAGCTATCTTAAGACAAATGAGATACATGGGGAGCCAAGAAAGTAATAGTTTTAAGGAACATCTATTAAGTTCAACTAAGTAAAACAGTTTAGAACATGCAGAGTAGCTTCCATAATTCAAGTGTATTCATTTTTATACTTTCATTAATGGATATATTTAAAATCATATGGGTAGAAAGCTCCAGTATGAAAAAAATAGATACTGGAACAAAACCACACAAAGGAAGAACAATTTGCCATTCAAAGTTTAAGGACTTGTTCATACTACAATAATTCTGCCAAATGTAAATTTGATTTTGTGCTTACAGCAGGGAACTTAGGCTGAATTTTATCTGATAGTAAATATTTACATTTCTTTAAGGATTCCCATCTCTGGACTCACATTTTGCATGGTACAGTTATTCTTTGGGGTTGGTTTCTCCTCATCCTTTTTTTTAAACCTCCTCATGGAAGCGGTGTGTGCGTGTATGAACTTGCAATTATGATTATTTATTATTATTCATGATGATATTTAGAAAAAAATCTCAGTTATGCTCCTTAGAAAAAAGGCATGAATGCTCTGCCTTCAACTTGGGCCGTCGCACACAGCATCTGGGCAAAGGTGTCTATCATTTTCTTAAGAAATGCACAGCAAAAGAGGAGTTGAGACAACCACTATAGCCCAACTTATACTAACTGTCATTATAGATGCTTATGATGTGGAAAATCTTTTCACCCTCCCTGCTTTGTTTTGCCACATGAAAAAATTACCCTATTTAGGGCATTTAGTTTAATATATAACTTGCTTATATAGTTTTGTYATTCGGTGAGATTATGCTGATCCTTATTCTTCACAGACCAGATCAAAAACATTCAGCAACTGATTAAAATTAGATAATCAATATATAGAAAAAGTGAAAAGGATAATGCAAACAATTTCTGCCATTACATACATACATTCACATACACTTCACATTTCTGAGGTGAGGAGCATGAATTGGTCATTAGTAGAGAAGACAAGATACCAGCTAAGAGAGCAAATGCATTCAGCCTAAGTATAACACCAGGAAAAGCAGACCTCAGTGTGTTTGCAGTTCAGAGCCTTTACTGCTACAGTGAAATGCAATGCTAATATCCTTGATAGATAGCATAATGGAGAGGTGATCGTCACCTTTCAGTTGAGGGAAGCATCAGATCCATCTTCTAGCTCATATCTGGGGAGATTAGAAATCCAATGAGCCCATTACAGCCAGGGAATCTTAACTTTAATCATAACCCTTAGTGGAGTATTGACCTGCATGCACGAGAGGAATATATCACCAAAATGAAATCAGCCTTCTCCCTTGACTCATCACATACTCCCATATCCTAAAGAAATACAATACTTTTAGAGTTAGAAGACCAGGTATTTCCAAATTACGGTTAGATTCCTTGCCAAGAACATGAAGAGGCTATAACARCATATACAGTAATACCTCTGATTCCCCGTATAAAGTTGCATTAAAAGCAGAGAGAGATTAATTCTCCTATTTCCTGATAGCTTTTATATTAAACGTATGACAAGAATGTTTTGAGGTCAAAGAGGATGAGTATTCCCACGCAGCAGCATGGGGAACAGCAGATAAYACACAAAAATAATTCCCTCCAGAAAATCCAGGCACTACCCCTGCAAAAATAAACCGTCAACAACAGTTTACTTAGAGCTTGGCTGCTTACTTTTGTAACCCAGATCACTATCATGGGAATAAAGTCTGCCTCTTTCATTAAAGAACCAGRTATGTTTACAGATGTTGTTTCATTAAGAAATTAGAGATATAAAGAGTGCTTGTACATGAGCACAAAGTTATGTATCTGAACATATTAGTTACTGTCTGTCACTGCATTTAGCCTGAAAAGGATGTGTTATTTATTTTGACATTTTCTGTGCTCAGAATTGCCAGATAAGGCATGAGCACAGACTGACACCAGGTTTCCTCTGCATGCAGGAGAGCAGAAGTCTACATTTTGTACTGACAAAGTTCAGTCAGCCAAGCTAAACAATTATTCAGCTTGCTCCTCTGACTGATAGAAAAACATACTTTTGTAATCAAGTGTGTCTAGACAACACATTCTTATAGGACAACTTCTCATGGGTCAAATAGATCAATAGGTCTAGTCAGTTGATCTGTGCAAGTTTTAATGTAGTTTGCAGGATCCTACAAAAAGCAATATCACTCACAGGAGYGATGTAAAATTCTCACCCATCTGTTTGGAGTGATTTTTGCTCAAAATTTACCTGGGGACACACTGGGAAGTCTTCGCTCATTGTTTTGTTATTGTAGCTATTGTAGTCTCCAAATCATCTCATACCATTGACTCATAAAAACAAAAATAAAGAGGAAAAAAATGTAGATTTTTTCCTTCCCTTTGATTGATAAATGTAAAATAAAGATGACTCCTCCCATATATTTTGAATAGCTTTATCTGGATAGGATCCTTTCTAAATGGAACTTAAATCTGACAGCTAACCTATCTGACATAGTGCCATGTTGATAGCTTCAGTTAACCTCCTGTTCAAACCAACAGAGATAACTAGTGGGTGGCTTTCAATCGCTTCTAATACCTTCTAGAGAATATCTAGTAAGATATCACTTGGTTCACAACCTAACTAATCAATCATTTACACTGGTCTAGATCAAACCAAGAAGTCAAAAACTCCCCTCAGGGCTCTATTAAAACCATTTTTTTAGTGCTTATCCCATAAATGCTAAATAATAACTAATAGAATAATTAATTGAGAATGAATATATTCTCAATATTGTCATTGTTACAAAAATGAACCGAAAGTTTCCAGAAGAATATATCAATATTACATTTTTTCAACAAATCTCAAAAAAAAAAATTTTTTTTTGGTCTTTCCAATCAACCCAAAGCTTTCCAATCAAGGAATTTAAGATAACATAGGTCCTCCTCCAGTAAATCCTAAGTAAAATGCTCTGAGGTCAAAAGAATCATTTGGGTATTTAAAGTCTACTTYATAATTTTTTACTAGAAATAATTCTGGTAACAAATATTACCCCAAATTAATGCAGATTTTTGTTTTCACTTGCTTACTCTTTCACATAAAGAAAGTTCTAATCCTTAAGCACATATTTCTATTGACAACAGTATTTTCATTATGAAAAGTGCACCTGAAACTTTTCTAGTATAGCTGTGATCAAATAATGCTGATCTTGCCAGTTTTCCATTACCAAATTAAGGTCTAGAGGAGCTGAGGTAACAGACCGAAAACTGCATTCACTTTTCATTAAAGAAGCAGTCTAGCAGCATGTATTAACATAGTGCCTACTTTAAATCAAGTGACAGAATTATTCTGAGATCAAGGAGTCCCTGGCTGGTGGCCCAGAAAGTACAGATTTTTCACACCAACAGGAGTGACAGTATCATTTACTTTTTTTTTTTTCCCTCTTCTAGCATAAAAAGCAGCTATCTTTGACATTCACAACATTTTAAAATCAGTATTTATCCCTGTCCCTCTATAACTTTAAGATAACTAGAGGAACCAGTTAGCACTTTAGAAGCAATAGCTGATAAGGGCATTAAGCTCCCCCAGACCAGGCAGGGTAGAGCCTTCTTCTCAGGGACTTGGCTTTCAGTAGAGCAAGCTACAAACCTTGGAGAAGAGACTTGCCATCACCTTCCAGCACACACCTAGCTGTGACCCACAGTAAAAATAATTTCTAAGACTCAAAGACAAAGCACGTGAGAAAGGCTCAATCTTCTACCAGAGTTGAAAAAGCAAACAAAGAAGCAAACAAAAAAAAAAAAAATACACACTATAGAAGCTTTTTAATACTATGTTGCACAATAACACAAATATGGTGTTTCCACCCTTTTCCCAGTTTTGTACAGAGTTTATTTTAGCTACGGGACTACAGAAAAATTCTCAGTATTGTCCAACAGGGAAAAGTTCTTGTGCACGATGCACCTGATATCTCACATGGCTGTCTTGATATTTCATTTGAAACTACATGCTTTATATTCATAAAAACACAAGGGGAATATAGGCAATGCATTTCATGAACTAAAAGGTATATAGACAGCTTTCGTGCAATTTTTGTAGCAAAGCATGATATTTTTGTTCACTCCTAAAGAACTTATGTTCTTTGTATTGTAATTTCCTTTAACCTTCAATAAGCCATTGAAACTGAAAATATAGTGTTGTTCTATGTTCACAGTGAAGGCAAAAAGAAACTGAAATAAAAGATGTAGTAAAGCCCCAAAGTTGTCAGTTTTCTATTACTCTACCATGATTTTTCTTTGTTTATTATACAGTGCATAACAACTTGGGTCCAAAGGCTGTGAGCTATTACTAAAAGGAAAATTTAGCAGCTTTAGCAACTGAAAGTTGCCAATAGATGACAACAAAGGTTACAAGGAAAAAATTTATTGCTGCCTGATCGTTGCAATGGCAATATCGATGCAAGACAATTATTCTACTTCCATTGGAAAAAAAAGGTTTGAATAACTGTATACCTAATTTTGTATTATTTACTTTAAGCAAAGAGAAACTATAACCAAGAGAAAATAAACAAACAATAACAACAAAAAGACATGAAATACATTTCTCCTCAACACTGTATCAGCACTGCTTAAAGTACCGGATACTTCTGCAAAAAGCATTAAGCACAGGCACTTGCCAAGTTCATGGAAGAAAACCTTTTGCTAAGATTAAATTAATAGAAACACTTCTACCTGAGGAAGCCTTTCTCAGGAAGCAGCAAAGGCTCCCCACGGAAGGTAAGAGGGAGAAGGAAGGGTGGATGCTACCTCACCAACATGAGCCAGGGACACAGCCAATAAATCTGGGCCAGGATCAGGTCCCAAGATCTCTGTTGACTGATCAGTCAGCAAGTCTGTAGCTATGAGGCAGGTCCAAGGCCAAGCTAACAAGTTAAGTCCACAGGTCAGGATCAGAACTAAAAAGGAACAAGAACAGGGCCAAGGTGGCTGCAAAGCCTTTGCAACTTGAGTCAAGTGGAGGACAAGTGACAGAGCTTCTGTTTAAGCAAAGCTCCCAAAGGTAAGCGGGACAACCCTCAGYGAAACTTCTTTCTTCAGAGTAGTTCTTATGGCTGATACTCAACTCAACCAACTAAACTGGACAGAGCRGAGCAGTGTACCCTAGGCCCTTACAGCTGCTGTGCTATTTCCCTCCATTAAGAGGAAATTTGCTTTAGGTCGTGATCAGAGAGAAAACACCAGACTAAATGAACCTCCACTGGTCAGGCCTGTCATATTTTGCTTGACAATTATTTTCTAGTAGTAAATTGCTAGAGSATCCGTGCAAGGGTGATCCACAATAACACTGCCCTACCTGCTTACCGAGCACCTCCCCACCCCAGACACGAGAGGCAGGTGGTGTTAGAGACACAGTTCTCTGGGGTGGAAGAGGTCTGTTGCACTGCAAATCACAATTTCCAAGATCAAGGCTGCCCTCCCAAATACTAATTAGTAATACAGTATGGATTTTACAGACATTCAGTCCATAGAAGAGCAGCACTAGACCTCCACCTAATTAAACTACATAACCGCAGAACAGCACTAATGCCATGTTTCAAGAAAGTTGCCCTTTCAGACCCATCTGAGCCACCTAAGCAATTGACCTGAGGTCAAATATCCTACCGCAAAAACAAMTATCATCAGTTAAGAAAGAGATTCTACTCCTTAATCAGATAGCAACTTCCCTACTTAACCTAGACAMTTGCTGTCAGGTAGGAGTAACATCCTCATTTTGTACTCAAAAGGACTGCAGTAATAGGCTGCTTACTTGATCCAAAACAAAGCACGTAAAGAGCAGTTAAAGGAACAGGGGGTACAGCTATATAGGTGAGGCCTCCGCTGCTGGGGGGAGATGTCCCAGTTCTTGAAAGGACTTGAAGCCTCCCACAGTATAAGTATTCTGTAGTATACTGTGCACATATATATAACAGATGTTTATATACACATATGCATACTTGCTGTCTACATTTTTAATTAGTAGTTCAGAAAAGTAACTAGCCATTAACAAGACAAAAACAAATACTGTACTACATCCTCTACGTTACTGTCTTCTAAAATGCAGGAGAATTGTTTACTAGAACTCAACACTTTCACCAAGTCTCCACAATTCCAGACAAAACTCAGCATTGAAAGAGAGTTAAAGCTGTGCCGAAGCACTAATATCAAAGAAATTCACAAACAGAAGATGTACCATATGTCTCACTCTAAAGTAAAAGTGCCCATGGACATGCTCATCAGTTTTGTGAGAGGCACATCAGCCAGGCCTTGAAAGAAATTACTGCAGTTCTGTTTGAAGCTGAGAGTTATTGACCAAACAGATTTGGAGATCTTCCAGCTTGTTAAAGGTGCTAATGATTCATGTGTGCAATTTTTGAAGAAAGAAATGAGCTTCAACATTGTGTTTGATTTTTCTGTCAAAAAGTCAAGCTGCACTTGAGGTTGTACAAGTACTGTTATCTGCCTGAACGTGCCAAGAGATACTTGAGCGAAAAATTACGATTTGGGACCTACCCCTACACCAAACTTACATTCCACAAGCTCAAGATACATATGCGAGTTGTCCCTATGTTAAAAAAAAAAAAAAAAAAAAAAAAAAAAAAAA